>NW_019154195.1:0-29772 GCF_002288905.1 Enhydra lutris kenyoni
GATTAGATGAAATGTATACATTTATTACAGAGAGCAATTTATGATGATAAAGTCTTGGTTTTTTTTTTAACAAAACATGCTCAGAAGCGAGCTTTATAAATGACGCAGGTGAATGCTGAAGTTTTTTTTCATCAAATTCTCTAATGCAAATCTTAAAAATTGTTCAATTTTTCTTTATAAATATGATTTTTTATTTCTTCATACTTTCTTTTTTTACTTTATTTTAGGTTTTTTAATTAGCATATAATGTATTGTATGCTTTGGGGTACAGGTCTGTGGATCACCAATCTTTCACAATTCACAGCACTCAGCATAGCACATACCCTTCCCAATGTCCATAACCCAGCCACCCTATCCCTCCCACCCCCCCAGCAACTCTCAGTTTGTTTCTTTAGATTAAGAGTCTCTTATGGTTTGTCTCCCTCCCCTGCCCATCTTCTTTCATTTTTCCCCTCCCTACCCCCGATGACCCTCTGCCCTGCTCTCAGATTCTTCATATCACAGTACATATGATAATTGTCTTTCTCGGATTGACTTATTTCACTTACCATAATACCCTCTAGGTCCATCCATGTCATTGCAAATGGCAAGATTTGGGGTGGGGAGCTTGATGGCTGCATAGTATTCCATTGTATATATACACCACATCTTTTGTATCTGTTCATCTGTTGATGGACACCTAGGTTCTTTCCATAGTTCAGCTATTGTGGACATTGCTGCTATAAATATCTGGGTGCACGTGCCCCTTTGGATCACTACATTTGTATATTTAGGGTAAATACCCAGTAGTGCAATTGCTGGGTTGTAGGGTAGCTCTATTTTCAACTTTTTGAGGAACCTCTGTGCTGTTTCCAGAGTGGCTGCACCAGCTTGCATTCCCACCAACAGTGTAGGAGGGTTCCCCTTTCTCTGCATCCTCACCAGCATCTGTCGTTTTCTGACTTTTAATTTTACCCATTCTGACCGGTGTGATGTGGTATCTTATTGTGGTTTTGATTTGTATTTCCCTGCTGCACGTGATGTGGAGCACTTTTTCATGTGTCTCTTGGCCATCTGGGTGTCTTCTTTGCCAAAATGTCTGTTCATATATTCTGCCCATTTCTGGATTGGATTCATTGTTCTATGGGTGTTGAGTTTGATAAGTTCTCTATAGATTTTGGATACTAGCCCTTTATCTAATATGTTTTTGTAAATATTTTCTCCCATTCTGTCAGTTGTCTTTTGGTTTTGTTGACTGTTTCCTTGCTGTGCAAAAGCTTTTGATCTTGATGAAATCCCAATAGTTCATTTTTGCCCTTGCTTCCCTTGCTTTTGGTGATGTTTCTAGGAAGAAGTTGCTGCAGCTGAGGTTCAAAAGGTTGCTACCTGTGTTCTTCTCAAGGATTCATGGATTCCTGTCTCACATTGAGGTCTTTCATCCATTTTGAGTCTATTTTTGTGTGTGGTATAAGGAAATGGTCCACTTTCATTTTTCTGCATGTGGCTGTCCAATCTTCCCAACACCATTTGTTGAAGAGACTGTCTTTTTTCCATTGGACATTCTTTCCTGCTTTGTTGAAGATTAGTTAACCATAGAGTTGAGGGTCCATTTCTGGGCTCCCTATTCTGTTCGATTGATGTACATGTCTGTTTTTTTTTTAATTTTTTAAATTTATTTTCAGTATAACAGTATTCATTGTTTTTGTACCATACCCAGTGCTGCATGCAATCCATGCCCTCTCCAATACAACCACCTGGTTCCCCCAACCTCCCAGCCCCCACCCCCTCAAACCCCTCAGATTGTTTTTCAGAGTCCATAGTCTCTCATGGTTCACCTCCCCTTCCAATTTCCCTCAACTCCCTTCTCCTCTCTAACTCCCCTTGTCCTCCATGCTATTTGTTATGCTCCACAAATAAGTGAAACCATATGATAATTGACTCTCTCTGCTTGACTTATATCCAAGAACTATAAAGAACTCCTCAAACTCAACACACACAAAACAGACAATCAGATTTAAAAAAATGGGCAGAAGACATGAACAGACACTTCTCCAATGAAGACATACAAATGGCTGTCAGACACATGAAAAAATGTTCATCATCACTAGCCATCAGGGAGATTCAAATTAAAACTACATGTCTGTTTTGGTGCCAGTACCTTAACGTCCTGATGATTACCCCTTTGATGATTAGACCTTGAAGTCTGGAACTGTGATGCTGCCAACTTTGGTTTTCTTTTTCAACATTCTTCTGGCTACTTGGGGTCCTTTGTGGTTCCATATAAATTTTCAGATTATTTGTTCCATTTCTTTGAAAAAAAATTGATGGTTTTGATAGGGATTGCATTAAATGTATAGATTACTTTAAGTAGCATAGACATTTTCACAATATTTCTTCTTCCAATGCATGAGCATGGAACGTTTTCCATTTTTTGCATCTACCTCAGTTTCTTCCCTGATTATTTTATAGTTTTCTGAGTATAGATTCTTTGCCTCTTTGGTTAGGTTTATTCCTAGGTATCTTACAGTTTTGGGTGCAATTATAAATGTGATCAATTCCTTAATTTCTCTTTCTTCTGTCTTGCTGTTGGTGTATAGAAATGCAACTGATTTCTCTGCATTGATTTTCTATCCTGACACTTGACTGAATTCTTGTATGAGTTCTAGCAGTTTTAGAGTGGAGTCTTTGGGGTTTTCCTCATAAAATATCATATCATCTGCCAAGAGTGAGAGTTGGACTTCTTTGCTGATTTGGATGGCATTTATTTCTTCTTGTTGCCTGATTGCTGAGGCTAGGACTTCTACCACTATGTTGAATAGCAGTGGTGACAGTGGACAGCCCCGCTGTGTTCCTGACCTTAGGGGAAAAGCTCTTAGTTTTTTCCCATTGAGATTGATATACTCTGTGGTTTTTCATAGATGGCTTTGATGATATTGAGGTATGTACCCTCTATCCCTACACTGGGAAGAGTTTTGATCAAGAAGGGATGCTGTATGTTGTCAGATGATTTTCAGCATCTATTGAGAGTATCATATGGTTCTTGTTCTTTCTTTTATTAATGTCTTGTATCACCGTGATTAATTTGTGGATGTTGAACCAACCCTACAGCCCAGAAATAAATCCCACTTTGTCATGGTGAATAATCCTTTTAGTGTACTTTTGGATCCTATTGGCTACTATTTTGGTGAGAATTTTTGCATTCGTATTCATCAAGGATATTGTTCTGGAATTCTCCTTTTTGATGGGATCTTTGTCTGGTTTTGGGATCAAGGTAATCCTGGCCTTTTAAAATGAGGTTGGAAGTTTACATTCCATTTCTATTTTTTGGAACAGTTTCAGGAGAATAGGTATTAATTCTATTTTTTTTCTTTTCAGAGTTACAGAATTCATTGTTTATGCACCATACCCAGTGCTCCATGCAATATGTGCCCTCCATAACACCCACCACCTGACTCCCCCAACCTCCCACCCCCACCCCTTCAAAACCCTCAGATTGTTTTTCAGCATCCATAGTCTCTCATGGTTCATCTCCCCTTCCAATTTCCCTCAACTCTCTTCTCTCCATCTCCCCATGTCCTCCATGCTATTTGTTATGCTCCATAAATAAGTGAAACCATAATTCTTCTCAAAATGTTTGGTAGAATCCCCTGGGAAGCTGTCTGGCCCTGGGCTCTTGTTTCCTGGGAGATTTTTTGATGACTGCTTCAATCTCCTTACTGGTTATAGGTCTGATCAGGTTTTCTATTTCTTCCTGGTTCAGGTTTGGGAATTTATATGTCTCTAGGAATGCATCCATTTCTTCCAGATTGTCAAATTTGCTGGCATATAAGTGCTCATAATATGTTCTTATAATTGTTCGTATTTGTTTGGTGTTGGTTGTGATCTCTCCTCTTTCATTCATTGTTTTATTAATCGGGTCCTTTCTATTTTCTTTTTGATAAGTCTGGCCAGGGGTTTATCAATCTTATTAATTCTTTCAAAGAACCAGCTCCTAGTTTTTTTTAATTAGTTCTAGTGTTCTTTTGGTTTCTATTTCATTGATTTCTACTCTGATCTTTATTATTTCTCTTCTGCTGCTGGGTTAAGCCTCTCTTTGCTGTTCTATCCCCAGCTCCTTTAGGTGTAGGATTAGGTTGTGTACTTGAGACCTTTCTTGTTTCTTGAGAAAGGCTTGTATCACTATATACTTTCTTCTCAGGACCACCTTTGCTGTGTCCGAAAGATTTTGAAAAGTTGTGTTTTCATGTTCATCTTTTCCATGAATTTTTTAAATTCTTCCTTAATTTCCTGGTTGACCCTTTCATTCTTCAGTAGGATGCTCTTTAGCCTCCATGTATTTGGGTTCTTTCCAACTTTCCTCTTGTGATTGAGTTCTAGCTTCAGAGCATTGTGGTCTGAAAATATGCAGGGAATGATCCCAATCTTTTGTTAAATTTGTGACCCAGGATGTGATCTGTTCTGGAGAATGTTCCATGTGCACTACAGAAGAATGTGTATTCTGTTGCTTTGAGATGGAATGTTCTGAATAGATCTGTTATGTCTGTCTAGTCCTGTGTGTCATTTGAAGTCTTTACTTCCTTGTTGATCCTTTGATTAGATGATCTGTCCATTTCAGTGAGGTGAGTGTTAAAGTCCCCTACTCTTATTGTATTATTATTGTTGTTGTGTTTCTTTGATTTGTTAAAATTGGTTTATATAATTGGCTGCTCCTATGTTAGAGGCTTAGATATTTGAAGTTGTTAGATCTTCTTGTTCGACAGGCCCTTTAAGTATGATACAGTGTCCTTCCTCATCTCTTATTATAGTCTTTTGATTAAAAATCTAATTTATCTGCTGTACAGATTGCCACCCCAGCTTTCTTTTGATGTCCGTTAGAATGGTAAATTGTTTTCCACCCCCTCACTTTAAATCTGGAGGTGTCATTGGGTCTAAACTGAGTTTCTTACAGACAGCATATTAAGGGTCTTATTATTTTTATCCATTCTGATACCCTGTGTCTTTTGATTTGGGCATTTAGCCCATTTACATTCAGGGTAACTATTGAAAGATATGAATTTAGGGCCATTGTTTTGCCTGTAAGGTGACTGCTACTGTATATTGTCTCTGTTCCTTTCTGATCTGTTACTTTAAGGCTCTCTCTTTGCTTAGAGGACCCCTTTCAATATTTCCTGTAGAGCTGGTTTGCTGTTTGCAAATTCTTTTAGTTTTTGTTTGTCCTGGAACCTTTTTATCTCTTCTTCTATTTTCAATGACAACCTAGCTGGATATAGTATTCTTGGCTGCATATTTTTCTCGTATACTGCTCTATATCATGCCAGCCCTTTCTGGCCTGCCAGGTCTCTGTGGGTAAGTCTGCTCTCAATCTAATATTTCTATCATTGTATGTTACAGACCTCTTGTCCAGAGCTGCTTTCAGGATTTTCTCTTTGTCACTGAGACTTGTAACTTTTACTATTAGATGACGGGGTGTGGACCTATTTTTATTGATTTTGAGGGGGTTCTCTGTGCCTTCTGGATTTTGATGCTTGTTCCCTTCACCAAATTAGAGAAATCCTCTGCTATAATTTGATCCAATATACCTTCTGCCCTTCTCTCTTTCTCAATCTTCCTTGATCCTAATTATTCTAATATTGTTTCATCTTATGGTATTGCTTATCTCTGGAATTTTCCCCTCGTGGTCTAGTACATGTTTATCTCTCTTTTTCTCAGAATCTTTATTCTCCGTCATTTGGCCTTCCATATCACTAATTCTCTCTTCTGCGTCATTTAACCTAGCAGTAAGAGCCTCCATTATTTATTGCACCTCATTAGTAACTTTTTTTATTTCAACTTGATTAGATTTTATTTCTTTTATTTCTCCAGAAAAGGACTTTATTTCTCCATAAAGGGATTCTCTAGTATCTTCCATGCTTTTTTCAAGCAGCTAGCACCTTGATAATTGTCATTCTGAACTCTAGTTCTAACATCTTACTACTGTCTGTATGGATTAGGTCCCTAGCCATTGGTACTGCCTCTTATTCATTTTTTTGACATGAGTTTTTCCACTTTGTCATTTTATCCAGATAAGAATAGATGAATGAGAGAACAAAATACTAAAAGGGTAGCAACCACCCCAGAAAAATATACACTAACTAAATCAGAAGAGACTCAAAACCCAGGTGGAGAGGAAAGGAGGGGGGGGGAAGTGTGTGTGTGTGTGTGTGTGTGTGTGTGTTTCTGTGTGTGTGTGTCTCTGTGTGTGTGTAGACTGGTGAATAGAACAGAGCCACACACTTGATTTTGGGTGTATTTTGGTCTGTTCAAAGAAACTGCTTCCCAAAAATTTAAAGAAAAAAACTTACACATATACAAAAATAAGGGTAAACATGATGAAGGGATGGAATATGCCTGTAAAGATGAAAATTTTAAAGAGTCTAAAAAGTGAATTGATCAGATAAGAAATTGTGTGAAAAAAGGGAAAAAAAAAAGAGGAAAGAGACTGGAGGCTACAACAAAGCCATGTGCTAAATTTAGGGTATATTTTGATCTGTTGCAAGACTGTATCCCAAAATTTTAAAGAAAAAAATCTATATGTATACAAAAAATAAGGTTAAATACAATGAAGGGATAGAATATGACTATAGCGGGGCGCCTGGGTGGCTCAAAGGTTTAAAGTCTCTGCCTTTGGCTCAGGTTATGATCTCGAGGTCCTGGGATCAAGCCCCGCTTTGGGCTCTCTGCTCAGCAGGTAGTCTGCTTCCCCCTCTCTCTCTGCCTGCCTCTCTGCCTACTTGTGATCTGTCTGTCAAATAAATAAATAAAATCTTAAAAAAAAAAAAGACTATGACTATAGCAATGAAAATTTTAAAAAGATTTTTAAAGAACAATTATAAAATAAAATAGTTTTTAAAAAGTTAAAATAGGAAAGAGGAAAATTTTTTAAAAATAGAATAAGAGGGACGCCTGGGTGGCTCAGTTGGTTAAGCAGCTGCCTTCGGCTCAGGTCATGATCCCAGCGTCTTGGGATCGAGTCCCGCATCGGGCTCCTTGCTCATCAGGGAGCCTGCTTCTCCCTCTGCCTCTGCCTGCCATTCTGTCTGCGTGTGCTTGCTCTCTCTCCCTCTCTCTCTCTGACAAATAAATAAATAAAATCTTAAAAAAAAAATAGAATAAGAAAAAAATAAAATTAAATAAATTTAACCTTGAAAGACTAAAGAATCATGGGGGAAAGGCCATGAGTTCTATGTGTTGCTTTCCCCTAGCTCTGACGTTCTGAGGTTCTCATTGATCTGTGAACTTGGATTTGGCTGGGTGTTCTTGCTGACCTTCTGGGGGAGGGGCCTGTTGCCAAGATTCTCAAATGTCTTTGCCCGAGGCAGAGTTGTGCTGCCCTTGCCAGTGGCCAGGCTAAGTCATCTGCTCTGGTTCGCTCTCAGGAGCTTTTGTTCCCTGAATGCTTTCTGTACTGCCTGGAGGATGGGAATGGAGATAGCAGCTGCCCAATGTCCGGCTGGAGGAGCCGAGAGCTGGGCCCTGCTCCTCAGTGCTCCCTCAGAGAAAAGCTGTCAGTCCCTCCTATCTCCCTGGTCTGTGGCTGTGCTCCAAACTCACCCAGCCTGTGACCCAGTGTCTCTGTCTCTGGCGCGCAGCCCCATATGGTCTCCAAACCCAGCCGATTCCTGCTATGCGCCCACTTGCCACTTCTCCCAGAGGAAGGAGGGGTCTCCCTGGATCCGCCACTTGTGGGGTCCCTAATTGAAGATAACAATTTAAGGTAGCCCCAAGCTGAGAGCCCCTCCTCAGCTCTGTCTCTGCTGCCAGCTTCCCCACTCTGATACCTGGGGGCTCTGCTGCACTCAGACACCACAGGTCTTTCTGTGACCCTGGGGGTCCTGAGCCACACTGTCCCTGCCGAAGGCTCCACCCACCCCCACACTCCATTTAGCCTCTGGAACGATGTCCCCCAGTGGAGCCGAATTCTACAAGTTCAGATTTTGTGCTCTGCTGCTCCACCACCTGCCGGGTGGCCCAGTTTGGACTGAGGGTCCAGGACTCCAGATGAGATGTGAATAGTTATGGTGTGCTATCAGTCATGGGAGGGCCATGAGCACACAGGCCCATGAAATTGAGAGATTCCACATCCTTAAAAACTTGAGCCCAGAAGCACTGTGTCACCAAGACATTCCACTTCTGGGCCTAAGTTGTAGTTCTGCAAGATAGACAGTCCTGGAAATCCCCATACACCCCCACGCCTAGAGCAAACAAAAGGGTCCTGACAAATCTGTAAAGAGGGTAGATCTCATATTAAGCTCTCTTATTACCACAATGAAAAGCAGACATGAAGGAGAATTGCATCCATGTAAATGAGGAGACACTATGCCAGTGAGTTCATACAAGGACTCACAAGGGACAAAAGGTGGTGGTAATCAAATGTCCACCAGCTGATGTGGATTAACAAGCATTAACAGCATCCAGCTAGCGATTTGCACAAGGCATGGAGACAGATTCTAGAAGACCTAATGCCCAGGGGACAAGAGGCCATGCGGAGGCAGGAACAACTCGGGTTTTGCTGGAGAGAAGGTAGTGCTGTCCCAGGAACAGAATGTGATAGATAGTGTATGAAGAAAACAAACACAAACCCAAGTCCAGAGCCAAGTGGTGGTTCCCTCTGTGAGTCAGTTTAGTCTATAAACGTGTTTCCCAACCTTCTCTGGGGTCACCCATCCTAGAGAGCCCCATATTTCCTCCACTCAAATAAACACATGATGATGTCTCCACAAGGTCTTTCCCTGAGTCCTCCTTCCATGAACCCATCTACACCACAGTCAGGATCAGTGGAAGACTGGAGTGACCTATTGGAGCCACCACATCAGCCTTCCTCTCTTGATTCTCCTCCAGGCCCCGAATCCCTGAGGAACTGTCTTACTCTCATGGCACCATACCTACTCAATACTGCTCCTCCCCTGCACAAAACCCACCCACCAGTCTCTACCTTACTCCAGTGACACCCAGTCTCTACACCTGACCCTCCATGGGCTGACAACCAGACTGAGCTACCCTCTCGAGCCCCAGCAGGGCCCTCTCCTCCCCACAAGCAAGCTCATCCCAGTTTACCACCTACCCTCTATACACACACACACACACACACACACACACACAGGCATAACCACATGCATGTCTTCTGGGGATGTGACGGTGGAGATGATCTCAACAGAGCCGATTCCTTCCAAACCTCCTAGGCCATGAAAACAAAAAAAGAAACATCGCTGACTCATCCTACCAACTGTGACTGTATTTGTGTTCCTGGGATTCTATGAGAGGCTCACAAGAAACCACAAACACCACTTCGAATGCCGGTCAGCTCATCAGGCGGCCAGCCGACGAAGATGAGGGTGTCATCGCTGCTGGGTACCACACCCTCCTCCGCAGAACACGGCCTCCCTGGTGGTGATCTCCTCACAACAGCCATCTGTTCACACGTTACCTTGCTGGCGATTTTCCTGCTCCTGAAGGTAAAATCCAGGAACACGTGTGGGGCAGTAAGAGCCCGTGTGGGAGCGGGTCCCCCACTCCCTGCGGACGCAGTACCGGGAGAGTTCAGCCTCTTGGGCAAGGATGACACCACTCAGCACACTTGTGCTTGTCCTGTCTTGTGTTGGACTCTCCATCCCGAAGGGTCGCCACCACGTGACTACGCGTCCGAGATGTCCACCTGGCTCTGAGGCTCTCTGTCCTCGGTTTCTCTCCTCCTCTATGGTTTACCAAAACTCTGGGCTGATTTCCCTTTGTCAAGGGTTTGCATGGCCTGCGGTCACTGTCACAGCCCCATGCATCCAGGGAAGGAACGAGACTGTCCCCTCACCAATGAGTCCGCAGTGCCTGGCACCATGATGGGATGTGGCCACTGCTCACTGCACACGGACTGATTGCCAGCGTGGTGGGAGGAAGGACGAAAATTTGCATTGACAGAAAATCAGGAAAGGGAAGTGTCTCAGCCCATGTCACCCAGCCTCTGTGTGAGACAGGGCAGAAGTGGAACTGAAATGGGGCTGATTCCCAGGCCCTGCCCTACCTCTCCCAGCCTCGAGTCCTGGAACCAGAGTCTCTCTCTAGACTTGGGCTTGCTGGGGATGAAGCAGAGAGAGTGGGGTCTAGGGAGACTCAGTCTGTTCTGAAAGGTCCCAGGACCCGCTGCTCTTGGGTCACCCTTCAGGGAGAGCAGAGAGAGGCCCTGGCGGGGGCTCTTCCCCTTCCTGTGAGGCTATCCCTCTAGGACCCGTGATGAGGAACTCGGGGCCTGGGTTGTACCATACCCCATGCATCTATCCATCCAGCACACACTGAGGACTTTATAAGCTGTCTGCACCACTGGGGACCATGAGAGGCAACGCCAGGACCCCGACCCTCACTGCTCTTCTCTGCCTCAGTGAGCTTTCTGGAAAAGAGGAGGGATGGGGTCGCCCCCCTTCCTGCCCCCAAGATCCTGGCCCCTGAGAGACCTCGGGACTGGAGAGGATCAGTAGGGGCAGAACTTCTTGGGGGAGGCGTGTACTCAGCCCCAGATGTGACCCCAGCAACCAGGGGCCCAGACCAGGCTTGGAGCAGCTACGTGTGGGTGCGGGAGGTACTCACGGGAACTCTCTTCCAGGGCTGTGTCGGGGCCTGTGGGATGAGGCACAGACGGGTGAGTCTTCCCCAGATCTCCTATCTCCAGCAACGACCCCCTAAGCACCCGGGGGGCATAGAGGGTCAGGGCTGATGGTGACTGATGTGGGAGGGGCTTTGGGGTGACAGGTGGGAAGCTGAGAGGAGAAGGGCCCCCTTGCAACTCCCCATCTGATTCCTTTCCAGGTACCCTCCCCAAACTCTCCATCTGGGCTGATCCCAGCCCCATGGTCACCAAGGGGAGCCGTGTGACCATCTGGTGTCAGGCGTCTCTGCAGGCTGACCGCTACTGTCTGTATAAAGACAGGCTCTCTGAGCCCTTGGAGACCTTGGAGACCTCACAGGGTTCCAGCAACAAGGCCAGTTTCTCCATTACATCCATGAGCTTACACGATGTAGGGCAATACCAGTGTTTATATCAGAGCGGGGAGAGCTGGTCACAGCTGAGTGACCTCTTGCCCCTGGTGATGACAGGTAAGGACAGGAGCTGGTCCCCTTCCCCAGGACCCCTCCTCCAGGCAGAAGGGAATGACTGTGGCTTCACGGGGACCCCTTGTTCACAGTCCACAGTACATTGGGTCCATGGGGTCCGTGGGGTGATGGTCCCTGTAACCAGCTCCCTCTTTCTCCCTCAGGACAGCATGACGCACCCTCCCTCTCAGCCAACCCAGGCCTGTGGTGATCTTGGGAGGGAACGTGTCCCTCTCCTGTAGCTCATCGTGGCCACGGGGGTCATTCCATCTGCTGAAGGAGCGGGGGGCTGATGCGCCCCAACACCTAGAACGGAAGTTCCGTCATGAGAGAGGGCAGGGGCTCTTCCACATGGGCCCCGTGAACACCTCCCATGCGGGGACCTACAGATGCTACGTTTCTTCTGAGTCGTACCCCAATTTGTGGTCACAGCCCAGTGACCCTCTGCACCTTCAGGTCACAGGTGAGGGAGACACAGCCTCACCCCATCTACTTCCTGGACCCAGATGACTGACCTAAGCTATATGCCCAGTGGAACCCTGGGGTTGATGGGGGATGAGTGACACTGTCGTCCCGGGCCCAGAACCACAGGTGGGAGAACGTGGGAGGGGCCCATGAGAGCCTCCCTGCAGGCCCTGGGCCAATATGGGGAGTGCGTCCCCAGTACCACTGTCCCCTGCTGTCCAGGTGTCTACAGGGCGCCCTCCCTCTCGGCCCAGCCGGGCTCCCTGGTGCAGTCTGGAGACAGTGTGACCCTCCAGTGTCGCTCAGAGACCGGCTTTGACAGATTCGCTCTGACCAAGGTCGAGGAGCTCAGAGCTCCCCAGCGTCTAGAAGGGCAACCCAGCCCCAACTTCCCCCTGGGCCCTGTGAGCAACACCCTCGGGGGCCAGGACCGATGCTACTGTGGACACAAGAACTCCTCCACCTGGTCAGCCCCCAGTACCCCTCTGGGTGTCCTGATCACAGGTGAGGAGCTCCCTGACCCATGTCCTAACTGTCTGCTCAGGGTCTGGGACCACGGTTGCCCCTGGGTGATGGGGTCCAGGCCGAGGGCCAGGAGCCCAGGCTGAGGTGGGGATGTGGTCTAGAGACAGGGACTGAGAAAGGGACAGTGAGGGCCATGGGGATAAAGGACACCCACTCAGAGAGACGGGAGGTGCCGAGAGGGGGTCCCACACAGAGTCCCTGGGAGAGAATGGTAGCCTCCCACCCAGGGTCAATGGCATGTGGGGGTGGCTCTTTACATGTCACGACCTTCCTCTCCCCCAGGAATGTATGCGAAACCGTCCCTCTCGGCCCAGCCGGGGATGTCAGTGTCCTGGGGGGAGAACGTGACCCTGCAGTGTCACTCTGAGATTTGGTTTGATACCTTCCACCTGTCCAAGGAGGGGTCCCTCGCTCCTCCCCAGGTCCTTCGTCTGCAGGACACAGCAATACCTTCTCAGGTCAACTTCACCCTGAGTCCCGTGACCTCAGACCTTGACGGGACCTGCTGGTGCTACGGCTCACACAGCAATGCCCCCTACCTGTTGTCACAGCCTAGTGACCCCCTGGAACTCCTGGTCTCGGGTGAGGAGTCCACACTCCATGTCCATTGAGGGCCCTTATGCTTGAGTCACATCTGGTCCCTGAAGAGCTCTGGGCTGGGAAGGGAAGGAGGGAACAACAGGGAGCTCAGCCACTGGGTTATCCCCTCTGTGGGGCATGAAAAGACGGAAAGTGCCATGCCCTCTCCGTGTCTTACCCTGACCAGAGGGACAGAGGCAGGACTAGATGAATACAGGGAGGAAACAAAAGAGTATAAAAGACAAGCAGCGACAAGGAGCAGTAGGGCTGAGTGGGACAGAAGACCCAGCACAGCCCCACAGCACCCTCTTCTTCTAAGCAGCATTTGCAGTTTACACTCCCAGACCCCATAGACAATCTTCATGTCTGCTGGGAACAGAGTCCTCTTAGCCTAGAGCATACACAACCTCTCCAGTCCTGGCCTGAACTAAGTTGATTCTCCTCACTTCAAATGTTTACAAAGGGGTTGTTCCCACCAGACTGGAGATGGGGTTGGGGGCATTTGAAGAGAGTCGCCTCGTGTCTCCAGCAATATTGAGATCGTGGGGGCGCACTGTGTGTTAGTGGGAGAGGAAAAGCATGAGGAAGCCCAGTTAAGGTGCAGAGAGCTGGCTGTCTCTGTCCTGGGTGCTGCTATGTAGAAAGTCAGACTATCACGGCACCTGTGGAACCAGGCCCACCGTAGGTAGAGCACAGGAAAGGGTGACTCTCATCTTCAGGTCGGGAGGCTGGGGAGACCCTGGAAGTCGCAGCTGGAGCTGAGCTGGACCGGCCACTCCTGACTGAGACACTGACAAAACTGCATTCATATCTGAGACTTTGTTCTCCCAGTTACCAAAGGTTGAATCCTACCCTGGATTTCAAAAGACCAAACCAGATGGGAAAGTTGGTACCAGTGAGTTCTCTGGAAGATGTTCTAGAATTCCTCTTTCTTGGGACTTCTGTATCTGAACGTGCCCTTTCTCCATCAGTAATTCTTGGTGTGATGTGAAAGGAAAGAGAGAAAGGCTGGATTTCTGCCCAATTTCCCTGAGCACCAGTGTGTCAGTGGATCAGGCCGTCCTCCAAACATCTTCCATAAGAATTCATGTCTAGCGTCCCCTCCCCAAACCTAGGGTTACCTGGTATTCCTTGATATTCCGAGACAGATCTCTGTATGTTCGTCCATGTGCCCATCTGACTTTTTTCTTTTATCTTTGATCAGGTGGTTTGTTGTGGTCTTTTCTGCCTGTTTCTCATCCACCTTCATATCTAGACAACACATTGAGTGAATGATTAGCAGTGATGTGAATTATGGAAATCCTTGCTCATAGAAAAATGCCTGATGTGTGCTATATAATCCAACATTTATTTTTATTCAATTCAATTAGCCAACATAGAAGTACATTATTAGTGTTTGGTGCAATGTTCAATGATTCATTAGTTGTGGATAACAGCCAGTGTTCGTCAGATCACATGTTATTTTCAAAAAGGAACACATGTATAGATAAAGATGGAAAGTGATGTAGAAATATATAATCCCAACTCAGGGACCAAAAGGAGCTGGCTGATGTGCAGGAATGGAAAGGTGGACCCTGCTTTTCACTCTTCCATGTCCCTGGTCCTCAGGATAAAAATGAAGCTTCCCAAATTATTATTACCTCCTAATTAGATGGAAGGTGAGACCCTAGAGATGCTTACCTTAAGGGACTGAGATGGTATTAGCAAGATTCAGGGACTCCCTGGAGAGGAGAAACGAGATTACTTAAGTATTTCTATGTCTCCCCAACCACAGGCTCTGTTTTGGCCTCTCAGGGGTAGCTGGTGCCCTCAGAGAACCACAAAACAAGTCAGCCTCCAGAACGGATGAATAGGGAGAAATTCTGAGTTATGTGAGGGACTCACAGGGACACATCCTGTCAATAAATGCAGGAACGTGGACATGCAGGATGCCAGGGTCATGTCAACGCGCTCTGACCACCACAATCTCTTTGTCCACGGTCTCTAGGGTCAAACAGCCAAGATTACACCGTGGAGAATCTCATCCGGTTGGGGATCTCTGCCTTGATCCTGATGGTTCTCGGGGTGCTGCTCTTTCAAGCTCGGCACCGTCAGGGAAGCCCCAAGATGCAGCCGGAACATACACGTGAGCGCGAGAAGACGGACAGTGAGGTAGAACTTTGAAAATGGAATGGATGATACCAAGAGTTTCTGGAAGAATATCTGCGCATAGTTGGAAAAACATTCTACTGAGAATATTCTGGGTGTTAACATGGTTTTGGTGCAGGAAAATGTCTGGGTTGGTGCTATAGCGGCTCTTCAGCAATTAAACTATGGTAATTTCTCGTCCCTGGCACTTCTCCTTCCTGGCTTTTCCTTGACACTTTCTGGACTGGCTTCCTTCTTTCCTCAACCCTATGACATGGGGCTAATCCCCCCCAATAGCTCTGGGTCCACCCTGTAAGGACCTATTTAGTCAGAGCGACTCCATCCTGGATAAAAGCCATTTTGTTGTTTGTGGAGTAAAACTTAAACTGACCCTGCCACCCTCCCCCCGGAGAAACTTACTTAGAAGCAAGTCTGGGAAACCAGTAAAATATGGTCAGCTAGTTCCTAATAACAGAGCCCAGAATACAAAACCCGGTTGGCCAGTTCTTGATAACAGAGCCCAGAATACAAGGATAGTTGGTCCAGGTGGAGACATCCAATCAGTAAGAAACACACATACTTTTTCCCTAACCACCAAAGAACGTAAACCCCGATGTTTGGGCGCCAACCTTGAGCACCAACTCTGACCAGAGCAATAGGTTAGGTCAAACAGCTACTATAGAGTAAATTGTAATTCAATTGGCCACCTGCATGTGACCTAACATGACTACAATCTCATTGGCCACCTATGTGTGGCCAGACTTTTGCTCTATAAAAGGTAGTCTGTAAGATGGGGGTGGTCACTCTCTTCAGAGGCGGCCCTGGCCAGTCAGTCTGACTTCTAATGCTTAGCATAGAATAGAGCTTTGCATAACGTTCACCTTGTCTCAGTCTCGTTCCCCTGACCAATCAGTCTGATTTCTAATACTTGGCATAAAATAAAGCTTTGAATAACTTTCACTTTGTCTCAGTCTCGTTTCGTTTAATAACGGACCTAACACACCCCTTTTCTCTGGTCCAGTTTCATGGAATGATTTTTCCTCGATTCCCCGGTGTGTGTACTCTTCAGCTCAGAACACAGATTCTGTTTTAAATACTGAACAGATGGATGCACAGCAAGTCCAGTTTGGAAAAAATACATTGAAAATCATTCTGTAAAAGAAGGATCTGGACCCACAAGACACTCCCTCTTCATCACATGATAAACGATACAGTTTCTCCAGTGGTATCATCACTTGGGATGAGCATCCGGTGTGTGTAGTGAGAACCACAAGCTGTGGGTCAACTGGCTTTAAAAAAATGCCATTTTTGCAAAAGTCCTGATTTAAGGCCTTTATTGATTTCTTTGGTGGAATACTGGCTCCATGGCCACTTTGAAGCCACCTGTGGGAATTCACTGAATACAGAGTTAGGAAGTCATGATTACAGTGGTCTCTCCCATGTGAGGAGGACAAACACAGCACACCTGCTGAGAATACCCATCAATGTGCGTATGTGTGTCCTATCTTCGAGGTTCTGGTCACTTCCACCTCGAGTGGGATGGAGTGAGCCTCAATTTTCTCTAGATCTTGAGTATCAACCAAAGTCATTCTTGAATGAACGTAGCCAATACTTCACATGTTGGCATTGAGGTCCCCTCAAAACATGTTCCCCATCTACCCATTCACCCTCACCTGAGTCTGACCAAAGAATGAGCTATGTCCCAAGTGAGAAGGTGGGTCTTTCAACAAACACTTGAAGATCACAGGGTATGCAATTAAGGATTTAAAATCGGTTTGTGTGACTTTCAGACCTCGTCCTTCCCCATGAATCTGACCTGAGCTGAAGGTCATCTGTAAAGCTGTGGGGGCCACTTCAGAAGTAGAATTCAACCCCATCAGGACTCATTGGTCCCCAGTGAGGGGCATTTGGAGAAAGCAAATGAGGAAGGAGTGGCTCCCCTTTCCTGTAGAATTTCTACATCAAATTCCTCATATATACATCCTGTGACTCTCTTCTCTCTGACCCTGTTACCCCTTACAAGACTCAGAAAGAAACAAAGAATCTAGAAAACAACAAATCAGATGGCAATGGTGAGTCTTTACATATCAATGTCCACTTTCAGTATAAACAGATTATCAAAACACATAAGGATACCTGAGTGAATAAAAAGAAACAACACCCAACCGTTTGCTGCCTATGACACACTCACTTCAGCTTGAAGACCCAGGTCTGGCAGAAATGGAAGGGAGCTGCTGTGGAGTGAAAACACACCTTATGAACATGGAAATTTAAGGTGTAAGGTGCTGATTGACAGATACTGTAAGGTGATTACTGCCATGTCTTTAACTAACACCTCCCTCACATCACATAATTACCTTTTTTTGTGGTGAGAACACTGAAGATCTATAAGCAACTTTCTCAGATTTAATACAGTACTATTAACTATCATCACAACGCTGTGCATGACATCTCCAGAACTTAATCAACTTATAACTAGAAATTGGTAGCCTTTGACCACCATTTCCCCACTTCCCTCACCCACCCTGCCCCTGCTCATCACCCTTCTACCTTTCTTTGTTTCTGATTCTACGAGGATGATTTTGTAGCTTCCACACATAATTAAATCATCCTGTATTTGTCTTCCTCTGTCTGATTTACTTCATTTAGTATAATGCCCTCAAGGTCCATCCTTGTTGTTGCAAACAGCAGGACTTCCTTCTTTCTCATGACTGAATAATACTCGTATGTATATAAACGACATATTCTCTATCCATTCATCCATTTTTGGCCATTGATGGATATGGTTGTTTCCATATCTCGGCTATTGTGAATAAAGCTGCCCTGAAGATAGGAGTGTGCACACCTCTTCAAGATCCTGTTTCCTTTCTTTTCACACATACTCAGAAGTGACACTGATAGAACATTGAGCAGTTCTAGTGTTAATTTTTTGATGAAACGCCATACTGTTTTTCCATCATGGCGCTACCAGTTTAAATTCTCACCAACCATGTACAGGATGTCCTTTTCTCCCCACGTGTGAAGATACCCTACATTCTCCTAGCTTCCTTCTGACTTTCCAGACTTCTTTTTTTTTTTTAAGATTTTATTTATTTATTTGACAGAGGGAGACACAGCGAGAAAGGGAACACAAGCAGAGGGAATCGGAGAGGGAGAAGTAGGCTTCCTGCGAGCAGGGAGCCTGTTGCCAGGCTTGATCCCAGGACCCTGGGATCATGACCTAGGCTGAAGGCAGATGCTTAATGACTGAGCCACTGAAGCACCCCTGACTCCCCAGACTTCTTGTTTGATGACAATTTATGTGTTTTCCAAACAAACAAAGATAAAAAGAAGAGAAACAAACCAAAATCCCCAGACTCTTAAATATATAGGGAGACTGGTGGTTGCCAGAGGGCACATGCATGAAGGGGATGAAGAGTTCACCTACTGTGATGAACGCTGAGTGATGGGTAGAAGCGTTGAGCCATTCTATTGTACATCTGGCACTAATACAACACTGTGTTAATTAGACTTCAATTTTTAAAAATTAAATTAAAAAAATAAATAGCTGAAAAAGAGATTTATTTGTTTTCTACAATTACACTAATGATTTTGAAAGTCATACATTGTGTTTCTAAATTTAAGTAGCTACCTGCATTGTTATTCTAGGAATTGTCATTTATAATTTTGAACAATTTTTGAGAGAGAGGGAGTTCAGGGATATGGTGCAGAGGGAGAGGGAGAGAGAGAATCTCAAAGCCAACTCCACATTGAGTATGGAGCCCATAGCAGGGCTGGATCCTGGGACCCTGAGATCATGACCTGAGCCAAAGTCTTGAGTTGGTGGCTTAAGTGACTGAGCCACCCAGACATAACAATTCTGAACAATTTTTAAGTCCGTCCTCCACTTTAGTAAGAAAACAGCACAATTCAACATTATCTGAGCTCTTACTGCTTACTTTTTTTCCCCAAAAGCTCCATTTCTGTCACCCACATGTTTCAAATATTTGCATTCAGCTAATAGTTTAATTCAGCTTTCTTAAATATATATGCATACATGTAATTAGATGCAAATGTAACCTTACGAAGCATTATTTTTTGCTGTTTCTTCTCAATATCTAATAGTCTTTCTTCATTAAGGATTATGTGCTTTTCTAATTGGATTTCACCATGCAGTGTTCCTTTCATTGAGGTAAGGGCAGAAAATAGCTAAGAATTTGCAGCTCTAGAAATAGCTTGTTTTCATTCTTTTTGAAAATCATAGCTCAGCTCTACAGTCAAATAATCTTCGACAAAGCAGAAAAAAATATCCAGTGGATGGGGCGCCTGTGTGGCTCAGTGGGTTAAATCCTCTGCCTTTAGCTCAGGTCCTGATCCCAGGGTCCTGGGATCGAGCCCCGCATCAGGCTCTCTGCTCAGCAGGGAGCCTGCTTCCCTTCTTCTCTCTCTGCCTGCCTCTCTGCCTACCTGTGATCTCTCTGTCAAATAAATAAATAAAATCTTTTTAAAAAATATCCAGTGGAAAAAAGACAGTCTCTTCAATAAATGGTGCTGCGAAAATTTGACAGCCACATGAAGAAGAATGAAACTGGGCCAATGTCTTACACCATACACAAAGATAAACTCAAAATGGATGAATGACCTCAATGTGAGACAGGAATCCACCAAAATCCTGGAGGAAAACATAGACAGTAAGCTCCTCGACATCAGCCACAGCAACTTCATTCAAGACACGTCTCCAAAAGCAAGGGAAACAAAAGTAAATACAAAATTTTAGGACTTCATCAAGGTAAAAAGCTTCTGCACAGCAAAGGAAACAGTCAATAAAACAAAGAGGCATCCCATGGAATGGGAGAAGATATTCACAAATGACTACAGACAAAGGGCTGATATCCAAGATCTGTAAAGAACTTCTCAAACTCAACACCCAAAAACAGATAATCAAGTCAAAAAATGGGCAGAAGACAAGGACAGACACTTCTCCAAAGAAGACATACCAATGACTAATATACACATGAAAAAATGTTCATCATCACTAGCCATCAGGGAGATGCAAATCAAAACCACATTGAGATGCCACCTTACACCAGTTAGAATGGCCAAAATCCACAAGGCAAGAAACAACAAATGCCGGAGATGTTGTGGAGAAAGGGGAACCTTCCTACACTGTTTGCGGGAAGGCAAATTTGTACAGCCACTTTAGGAAAGAGTGTGGAGGCTCCTCAAAAAATTAAAAATAGAGCTACCCTATGACCCAGCAATGGCACTACTGGGTATTGACCTCAAAGATACAGATGTAAAAGAATGTGAAAAGATGTGAAAAGGAGGACCATATGCACCCCCAATGTTCATAGCAGCAATATCCACAACAGCCAAACTGTGGAAAGAGCCAAGATGCCCTTCAACAGACAAATGAATAAAGAACATGTGGTCCATACATACAATGGAATATTACTCAGCCATCAGAAAGGATGGACACCCAACTTTTGCATCAACATGGACAGGACTGGAGGAGATTATGCTGAGTGAAATAAGTCAAGCAGAGAGAGCCAATTATCATATAGTTTCACTTATTTGTGGAGCATAAGGAATAACATGGAGGACATGAGGAGAAGGAAAGGAAAAAGTGAAGGGGGGGTGGTATCAGAGGGGGAGATGAACCATGAGAGACTATAGACTCTGAGAAACAAACTGAGGGTTTTGGGGGGTGAGGGATGGGTGAGCCCAGTGATAGGTATTCAGGAGGTCACAGACTGCATGGAGCACTGGGTGTTATACGCAAACAATGAATCTTGGAACACTGCACCAAACACTAATGACGTACTGTGTGGTCACTAACACAACACAGTAAAAAAAAAAAATCCAGATCTCAGGAGTGTCGTATTCTGTTCTACACACCAGAACAAGCTAGCCTGATGATTTTTTTTTAAGTGAACACTCGGTGTTCTATGCAACTGATAAATAGCTAAGCTCTACTTCTGAAATGAATGATGTACCACATGTTGGTTAATTGAATTTGAATTTTAAAAAGGACATTTTATTAGTAAAAACAAGTTTTCAAAATAGACACTACACTTAAAAACTTTTTGTCAATTATATGAAGTTTGGAAAGGACTGGATGATATGGAAGACTTTGGAAGTCACTGCTAAGATTTCCTCTGGCAGATATGGTTGTCTTTCTTTATCTAGATATTTCTTAACATCTTCACACACCAAGGAAAGGACAAGACCCAGCTGTTTGGAGGGAAAGCCATCTGGTGGTTGAGGATCTAACCCACAGCTCCTCCCCATCTCTCCTGAAGGCACAGCCTGACACGCTGACTTGAATGAGAGGACCGGAGTCCCAACAGGGCAGATATGTCTCCTGGTCCCAGAACAAAGGAATCTGTCTCTGCCGGTGTTCTCATGTTCAACCTCACTAGTAACCTGGATCAATGTAAAATCCTCTCCCAATAATGAATTCCTTGGCGATGTTTTCCAGTATCTTCTGACACCTAATTCTGCCTTTGGGTGAGCGTCTCATTTAATGAATGATATTTGCATTTTCCCCAGGAAGGAGTTTCAGGAAGTTTTTGTGGCCCAGACCAGCCCTCATGCATATTGTTCAAATGAGGTGATATTCACAAATAACATTAACCATGTTGAAATGTATGATAAAATGTAGAATTTTATAGATGGATTTTTTTATTAATTTTGTTTTTTTTAAACATATAATATATTTTTATCCCCAGGGGTACAACTAGAGGGTATCATGCTTTAAGCGAAATAAGTCAATCGGAGAAAGACAACTATCATATGATCTCCCTGATATGAGGGAGAGGAGATACAACATGGGGGGTTAAGGGGGTAGGAGAAGAGTAAATAAAATGTAGAATTTTAAAAGCTAATGTACCCTCGATTTCTGCCTTTTACTATGAAGTATGAAGATACGGGTTTTATTTTTAAATGTGTGTCCACTACCATTTAAATGATCTTTCCTCATCTGCGGGAAAACGCTCAACTACTTACTTCTTAGGCTGTTGGCAGACAACATTATCAGGTCTTTCTTTCTGACTCGCTACTCATGACCTTGGTCTTCCTCATTCTACTCTCAAGTGCCTGAAATTTCCTTTTCTGGTCTAGATATTCCACCTTCTGGAAAAATTCCTCAATATTGTGTTCTAGCTTCCTGTTTAGCTTTTCAGTTGTATCTTTTTTTGAAGATTTTATTTATTTATTTGACAGACAGAGATCATAAGTAGGCAGAGAGGCAGGCAGAGAGAGAGGAGGAAGCAGGCTCCATGCTGGGCAGGGACCCCAATGTGGGCCTCAATCCCAGGACCCTGGGATCATGACCTGAGCTGAAGGCAGAGGCTTTAACCCACTGAGCCACCCAGGTGCCCCACCATTAAGATTTCTAATTCATTTCTACAATTGCCTCTTGTCTCAAAAAGTCAAGGACCTCCTTTTTCTCTCGGACATTTAAACACAGTCTTCATTTAAGATAAATCTATATCTTCCTAGCATTGTACTTTCATGCCTACAGTGAGAGCATTCTTAATGAGCATTACGGTTGTCTTTTGTAGCGCCATTTCTTGTTGTTAGGATTCCTTCTTGTGGTGACCCTTGTTGGAAGGCTGAATTTCGACTCACCTGGTTTTCCAGACAGGCTCCTCCTATAGCTGCGCTAGGACTTAGGCATGGCGAGGTGGGCATGCCCGCAGCGGTTTCTGCCCTTGGCATCCACGTCCCCTTGTGAGAGTGTAAGATTCCACTGCTAGGAGAGGAAGCCCCCTCTGGGTATTAAGGGATTCGACCCTGAATGCCTTCTTGCCGCTTCCTGACGGTGCACAGGAGAATGAGGCACAAACAAGTCCGCTGCAAGAGAAAGGGCGCAGGGGACAACAGTAGAAAAGACTGTTGCTCCAAACAACTCCTCAGTCCCACTTTTATTAGATATAGACAGTAATCAAGAGAAGAGCCAAAGAAGGCCAAACATTAGTCATAGGCCTTGTAGATAAACAAGAAGGAGGGCAAAATATGCCTGGACAAGCAGTACAAAGTTTATAGTTGAACAAGCACATTCAAAGGACTTATCTAAGTAGTCACAGGCCCTCTTGGGGGTGGGGGGGTTGGGGGGAATAACCGAAAAATGAAGCAGTCGGCGTTCCGCCCTGAGCGGGCCAGGCATCCCCAGCTGCTCTGTTTCAAGGCCGTATATCGTCCTCTCCCCCAGAGGCCTGTTGCCGGTATGTGTTTTTCCTGAGGCTGCATCTAAACGTACTTGGTAACTAGTAAAATTTCCCATGGGTTATATTTTAGGTAATACATTGTTCTGAGGGACAGTTACACCTTCTTGTTTCTCAAGAGGTTGCGGCCCAACCTTCTCCTGGATCCCTGAGCACTCCCCACTGAGAGGACCCTGGGGAACCCTTCTGCATCCACACGGGTGGAAAATCATCCCTTCCAGCCTCCGCGGTCCCAGGCAGCAGTGGGGACTCAGCTTAGTTCTCTGTGCCCTGCTGGGGTTCCACTTATTTCTGGAGAAGTTCATTTCCCCTTTACCTGCATGTCTCTGTGTCCACATATCTCAGACGTGCTGTGAGGGGCAAACCGGCATTCAGAGCAGACAAGGTCTCCAGCAGGCACACGAACCAGCCACCTGGATGCAGAGTCTGGACCCGGGACCCCACCACCACAACAGGACCCCCAGCCCATGCTCGTCTTACCTGGTCTGGAATCTCACAATTCCCCATCCCTCCCATGACCCTGACACCCAATCGCCACACTTGCCCTGGGGGGTGCAGTCCAGGACAACAGCAGCAGATGGGAACTGAGGAGGAGAGCAAGGACACGCCACCCAAGGTCAGGCTGGCAGTGGACGGTCCAAGAATAGCTCAGTGAAGTTCCACTTTCCTGCAAAATCAGAGCTCTAGCCCAAATACACGTCCCCTGATGCTCGCACACAGGACCGCGGGGTGAGGAGGTCAGCTCTGCCCCAGGAACAAGGGGCACCAGGGAGTCAGGACGGACGGTCTGGGATGTTCCCAGCAAGGCCAGAGGTGGACAGTGACAGAGCAAAACAGAGAAGTCCTTGGAGGCTGTGACAGAAAGAGAGCCCATGCTCTGGGCCATGAGCGGGGTAGTGTTCCCTTCTCTATGTGCCCGTATCTCTCCTCTGGGCTCATTGTCACCATGACCTTGACCTGAGCCATTCAGAGATGTCACATGAGTGTCTGTGCTGACATGAGCTCCCCAGCACAGCAGGAACCCACGAACCACCCAGCAACCCTGGGTCTGGAGACCCATCCATGGTGAGGACCAGGGGTGTGCTGGGGATGAAGGAGACCCATGGGGGAGGCTCTGGGAGGGAAGGACCTGCCCTGGTCTCCTCACCCAGATGGGGCACTTCAGGAAGCCTCGAGGTCCACCCGTTGCACCGTCATGGACACCAGAGACAGACTGGGCCTGGGGAGGGGCTGTTCCTCTTCCTCTGGGACTGCTGACGTGACAACCCTGTGACAGGCAAGACTGGCCTCCCCGTGACCACACCCGGTGTGTCTGTCTGTCCTGCGGTCACAGTCGACCCTCCATCTGCACAGCTGAAACCAGAGAGAGGAGACGCCATGGCCCCCACACTCACAGCCCTGCTCTGTCTCGGTGAGATCTGAGGAGAGGAGGGGACACCCTAGTCTGGGAGGGACTCGCCCCCACAGACAGGCCCTGGTCTGTCGGAGACCCCAGGCTCAGGAGGCTCACGGGAGGAGGGGATCTGCTAGGATTCGGGGCAAACCTCTCACAGGGACTCTCTTCCAGGGCTGAGTCTGGGCTCCAGGACCCAAGCACAGACAAGTGAGTTGACCCCAGGGGTCCCAGTCCCATCTCCTCACTGGAGACAGGAGTCACCCACCAGGCAGCCGGGGATGGAGAACAGAAGTTCTGGGCTGACCGAGGGGGACGTCTGGGGGTTTGGGGCCGAGCTGGGACCTGGGGGTGGGGAAGGTCTGTGTCCCAGCCTCTGTTTCCTTCCAGGGACCCTCTCCAGACCCACTGTCTGGGCTGCGCCAGGCTCTGTGATACCTTGGGGGACATCTGTGACCATCTGGTGTCAGGGGAGCCTGGAGGCCCAGGAGTACCGCCTGCATAAAGAGGGGAAGTTAGAGACCTGGGACAGACAGAAGCCACTGGAATCCAAAGACAAGGTCAAATTCCCCATCGCACACATGACAGATGTACATGCAGGAAGATACCGCTGTGACTATCTCAGTCCCACCAGCTGGTCAGAGCCCAGTGACCCCCTGGAGCTGGTGGTGGTGACAGGTGTGAGCCCACTCAGGGTCCCAGCCCCAGGCTCTGCCCTCAGGAAGGGGGGGGCCTCAGGTGTCTCCCGCTCACAGCCCAGCCTGGGGACAATGTGGGGGATCTGAGCCTCATTTAACACCACCCCCTCCTCCTCTCCTAGGATCCCAGGGCAAACCCAGCCTCTCAGCCCTGCCCAGCCCTGTCGTGACCTCAGGAGGGAACGTGACCCTCCAGTGTGCCTCATGGATGGGATTCCACAGGTTTGTCCTGATGAAGGAAGGAGAAGGTCAGCCCTCCTGGACCCTGGTCTCCAGGCCAGCCCCCCATGGGGGGACCCAGGCCCTGTTCCCTGTGGGCCCCGTGACCCCCAGCCTCAGGTGGACGTTCCGATGCTACGGCTATTACAGCAACACCCCCCAGGTGTGGTCGGACCCCAGTGACCCCCTGGAGCTGCTGGTCTCAGGTGAGAAAGTCTGACTGTTGCCCCATCCGTGTTTTGAGGCACCAAACAGGTAACGGGGACTCTGCTCCCAGGGGAGCCCCAATGAGAGGGTGGGTGAGGGGACCACGGGGACTCGCAGGTCAGTGTCACTGACGGTGATGGATGGTGAGACTCGTGGATCAGGACGGGAGAAGGGAGGTTTGGGGAGAAGCAGCCCCTGCCTTCCACAGCTGGTCTCTCCCAGGTGTGTCGGAGAAGCCCTCCCTCCTGACCCAGCAGGACCCTGTCGTGACCTCTGGACAGAGGCTGACCCTCCAGTGTCACTCTGATGTCGGCTACAACAGATTCGCTCTGTCCAAGGAGGGGGCACCTGACCTTCCACGGCGGCTTGGCCGGCAGACCCAGCCTGGGCTCTCCAGGGCAAACTTCTACCTGGGCCTGGTGAGACCCTCCCACGGGGGCCGGTACACGTGCTACGGTGGACATAACCTCTCCTCCGAGTGGTCGGCCCCCAGTGACCCCCTGGACATCCTGCTCGCAGGTGAGGTCTCACGGTGTCAGTCAGGACTCCAGACTCTGCACAGGTCCTGCCAGGGGAGCCCCAGGTAGTGGTGGCTGAGACCAGGAGTGTGGGGTCCCCAGGAAGAAAGAGACAGAGAGAGACGGGGGATAAGAAGGGACAGACTCGGAGGACAGAGACACACTCAGTTCAGATCAAGGGCTGGACAGCCCCTCACCCGCCCTTCCTCTCTCTAGGACAGCTGCCCTACACACCCTCCCTCTCGGTGCAGCCGGGACCCACGGTCGCCCCAGGAGAGAATGTGACCCTGCTGTGTCAGTCACAGAGCTCTGTGGACACTTTCCTTCTGTCCAAGGAGGGGGCAGCCGATCCCCCCTTGCGTCTTCGATCACAGTACCAAGCTGGGCAGCACCAGGCTGAATTCCCCATGAGTCCTGTGACCTCAGCCCACGGGGGGACCTACAGGTGCTACGGCTCCACCAGCACCTCCCCCTACCTGTTGTCCCAGCCCAGTGACCCCCTGGAGCTCCTGGTCTCAGGTGAGAGTCGCTGACCCTGTCCCCTCTGTGTCCCAACATTGTCTTCAGGGCCCTGGGACCAGGAGGGCTCTGGTCTAGGATTGGAGTGAGGGGCTCCAAGGGAGTGTCCGCAGAGGGGTCCAACCCTCATGGTGCAGGAGGGAAACGGGTCCTCCCACGCTTGCCTGTCCCTCGCCCCAGCCCCAGTATTCTCCTGGGAGAGGAGGAGCTTGGGGATCAGGGCACATGAGGAGGAAGAGTGTGAGCAGAGACAGGGTCTCAGGGCAAGCTCCAGCCCCTCCACACTCCTGTCTTTTCCCCAGGACCCTCTATGGACCCCGGCCCCCCAACCACGGGCCCCCGGACCACAGGGCCAGGCTCAGCAGATGGTGAGTCACAGGGGCTGCTCTCCAGAGACTTTTCTTCTAGGCTCTCAGAGATGCCAGGGGGACGATGGGGCTCCAGGAACTCTGAGGCTGGTGGAGGGGGGCTGGGGTGGTCATGGCAGGGGGAGGGGGAGGGGCCCAGTGGGGGAGGAGCAGTCAGGTGCAGTGCGGAGCCCGGCAGGCCCGGCGCCTCACCCTTGCTGACCCCAGAGGCTCTGAGGGTGAGTGAGGGTCTCTGTCCGCCTTGGTGGGTGGGTCCATGGGGAGCGGGGTCTGAGCTGTACCGTCAGTTCAGGGTCCTCCGGAGGCGCTGGCTGGCACATGCCCCTCCCTGTGTGGGCCTCAGTTTCCCCAACTGTAAAGGAGAGAGTCGTGGACAGAGTAGATTTCCCATCAGACCATGGCTCTGATCCTGGGAGAGGAGGGCTCACGGGGAAGCCCCCCAGGTCGTGACCTATGGGGAGTTCTGTCCCTTTGCAGCAATGACAGTGACATTGTAGGGGGAGGGGAGGGAGGACAATGGCTGGGGGCATTCCGGTAATAAGGGGAATCTGGAAGGACCCTCAGCTCCAGAAGAAGATGCTGGGACAGGCCGGGCCCCAGATGAGGAGCCCAGAGCCCCAAGCTGGTGTCTGCACAGGGGACAGCATGAGGAGAACACAGGGAACCCACAGCCCTGGTTCTAGTCTCAGCCCTGCTGCCTCCAGGCTGGGCGACCTGAGACATGTGAATGACCTCTCTGTGCCTCAGTTTTCTGTCTGTTGGGTGGGCGGGAGGGGCGGCAATCGTCTGCTGGGTGATCGTTGACAGGGTCAGAGCTGAGTGCACAGAGCCCAGCAAGTGCCTGGCACACAGTAGGTGCTCAGTGAAATGGCATCACTGTCTCATTCATGGTGTGGCTCGTGCACAAGGTCCCCACTGGTACCTGTACATCCTCATCGGGGCCTCGGTGGCCTTCGTCCTGCTGCTTGGCCTCCTTGTCTTTCTTCCAGTCCAGCACCAGTGTCAGGGCAAAGGCAGGAAGCCAGGTGAGAAGGGAAGGGGATGACGGGCTCCAGGGGTGGTGGCTGCCCCATGGGCCGAGAGGGTGGGCTCAGGGCAGCGGCCAGAGAGAAACCAGAGTGGTGGGAAAGGCCAGCATAGAAGGACAACTGTGCAGAATCTCAACCCAGAGAATCTAGAAAGAAACCCCCAGGTTGGGCCCCAAGAGCTAGTTGAAGGTACTTCCCTCCATTCAAACTGGGGAGTTGGAGAAACACACAGACAGTATGTGTGAAGGGCGCCTTTCCCTGGAATCACATGGTTGGGGGGGTGGGGGTCATACCCTCCCAGCCCAGAGGGAGACTGATTCCCAACATCCTGCAGGGGCTGCAGACCCGGAGCCCCAGGACAGAGGCCTGCACGACAGGTAACTCCTGCCCGCAGTCCCCCAGACTCCCACCCACCTGCCCTTGCTATGCCCCCCTAACACCCTGTCTCCTCCCCAGCTCCAGCCCAGCCCCAGCCGCCCAGGAGGAGAGCCTCTGTGAGAGAAAGGGGGCCGCACTGGGGGTGGGCTGGGTGGGTCCGGCGTCGGGGGTGAGGACTGAATTCCCACATGCCCCTCAGCCCACTGCTGAAGCCCCGGGAGGGCAGATGCCCTATCTGGGAGCAGGGTGGGGTCTGCAGCCCTGAGAGGAGGGCTCAGGGGACCTTGCCAAGAGACACACCCTCTTCTGTCCCAGCAGATGTTGCCATGCAAGACATTCAGCCTGAGGAGGGGGTGGAGCTGGACCATCGGGTGAGACCCCCACTCTTGTGCGGACTCCAGGGCCCTTGTGGTGCCAAACTGAATCCAGTGGACACTTCCGTGTCCTCACACCACCCAGTCTCAGTAGTGTCCCTCAGAGGCCCTCACGCTCCTTGGGCACCCAGGATCAGCCCACTGTGACCTTGTGGGGCCTCCTTTGTGCTCCCCTTGTCTGGCTCCCCAACCACTGTCTGACTTCTGGTTGTTGGGGTCCATACTCACGTCTCAAGAGGGTGCATGAAGAAATGATTATCCCACAGTTCACTAAGTCCCTTCATTCATTCACCCAGCAAATGATACAGGGAGCCCAGCATTTGCCAGGCCCCACCTAGTGCTGCCGGCATAGCTGTGAGCAAATCTGACCCCCCTCCATAAGCTCACTTTGTTGGTGGTGGACAATATGCACGGAAGTGGGCAGCATCCTCGAGAGCAATGTGTGGCCAAGGAAGATAAAACCAGGGAATGGAATAGCAGGTGCAAAGGTCCTGAGGCAGCAACATGCTTCATCAGGAACATGGTCCATGCAGCTGCAACCAAATGAGCAAGAAACACTGTCCGGAATAGAATCAGAGCCAGAGTAAGAATCACACGCCCCAAGGCTCAGGAAGCCCCTGCAGAGCTCACCAGGAAAGTGACCTAATGGGCAGGAAAGTTTGAAGCATCGCTCTGGCAACATTGGGGAAACTTGTCTGAGGTGGTCAAGGGGCATCAAGGAGACAAACCTCCCCCTCACTGTCTGTCCGCAGCAGAACACACAAGATGAAGACCCCCAGGGACCAACGTACGCCCAGGTGAGCCGGTCAAGATCAAGACTCAGCTGGGGACTGGCCACTTCTCCTTCCCCCGTGTCGGAGGGACTGTTGGACTCAGAGGACAGACAAGCAGAGGAAGACAGGCAGACGGACTGTCAGGTGGGTCCCTTCTTCTCTGAGTTCCCAGGCTCCCCCTCCTCAATCACAAGCCTCCCCTCTCTTCCCCACAGGCAGACGGACTGTCAGGTGGGTCCCTTCTTCTCTGAGTTCCCAGGCTCCCCCTCCTCAATCACAAGCCTCCCCTCTCTTCCCCAC
>NW_019154195.1:29782-32293 GCF_002288905.1 Enhydra lutris kenyoni
TGCAGGTTACTGCGTCTGACACATCCCGGGATGTGACCTACGCCCAGCTGGATCCCTTGGCCCTCAGATAGGAGACAAGGGCATCCCCTCCTTCCCAATCAGGGGAGCCCCCAGCAGAGCCCAGTGTGTATGCTGCTCTGACCATCTGCTAGCCCAGGAGGGACCCAGACCTCACACTCCAGAGAGGGGGACCACAGGGACCCTGGAAGGCACAGGATCTGCCCACAGTGGGTGCCACCTAATGACCCTACCCAGCCTGGACTCCTCACATGGACCAGTAAGAACTCCTGGGACCCTCTGGGAGTCACCAATTCCGCCATCAAAGATAGTAATACCCCTACACTTTGGAAATCAAAGCAACAGACTTCTCAATTACCCATGGATGAAATGAGAAAATCAAAAAGGAAACAAGAGAATGTTTACACTGAAGGACAATGTAAATGTTATACATCAAACCAGTGAAATGGGAAAATTAAGAACCAAGTCAATGATCCAAGCTATTGTACCAAGAATTTAGAAAAAGAATAGCAAATTATTCCAAATGAAGGTAGAAGAAGGGAAATTAAAGTGATAAGAAAAGCTACTAATGAGGTCAAAGAAAAAAATAGAGAAGAATCAATGAAGCCCAAAATGTTCATTTTTGTATATATTCATCATATGTTGAAATCCTAGTCACAATGGCCAAGGAACAGAGAGAGAGAAGGCACACAACACATCACCAGTCAGGACAGCATCACATCCTACACACTTTAAATCGATAACAGAGTTTATTATGTTCACTTTTATTAATTGTTATTATATTATGAACAATTTTATGCCAAAATATTAGAGAATGTAGATGAAACAGACCAAATCCTCAGAAATACAGGTTACCAAAATAATGGACACCGGGATGAATAGAAAATCGGAATCACTGTGTGTGTAAAACGCGGTGAGTATGCAGTTAAAGTTTTTCCCACAAAGTGAACTGAGTCTGGAAAGTTTCACTGGTGAATGCCCCCAAATACTGACGCACTTGTGAAATAAACACACACACGAGCACACGGACACACCTACACACGTGAATATGTGAACGCACGCACACTCGTGGACATGTCTACACGCATGAACATGTGAGCGCACACATGAACACACATGTGCACATACACATACTGAACTCACACAGGCTTCCCCTGAGAATAGAGAAAGAAGGAGTACCTCCCCAGCCCATTTTATCAGGCCCGAAAAAACAAAAATTGACATGAGAATCTGACGAGAAGAGCCAATCAATTAAATAAAGGGGGGAAAACGTGATACGTACTGAATGGATAGACTAGGGACTCCAGCCCGGCTGTTTCCACCTGGACACCCCCAGCTGATGAGGCTGGGTGCTGTAAGTGTCCAGTTCGATGTTACTTTGCCTAATTCTCATTTGTTGCCTACTATTACCTTCATCAATGTGTGGAATCCTTTCCTCTTCTATTCCTCTTCCTTAAGCTCCTTGGAGGAACTATCTTAAGCATCCGGACTTGGGTTCTCTTAGGTTTCTATAATAATAATGTTTTCTTTCCTTCTGGAAACTGAATGAATGAATGAATGAATAAATTAATTAATTAATTAATTAAATAGTCTGATTATTCATGGATCACAAAATTGTATGCATGAACTATCCAAAATAATGTGAAGACCTATTACTCTAATCTGAAAAGGACTTATGCCACGTCACTTAAAACATCAATCAAATCAATTGCATCTCGGAGGTCCTGTTTGGGGCCAAGAGGAAGTGGACATCCGTTTCCCTGCAGAACCCCATTGTTCACAGGTGAAACTCCCACAGACTATAAACAAGACACATGAGTACTCTGAAAAGTGGAGCGAAGTTGGCCGCCAGGCTTAGACTATGAAGACCCCAGGAAGGACACAGCTGATGTCACAGGGCACGTGGGGCCCCTGGACTCTGTGCCTTCCACGTGGCAGTAATGAGTCAGCACCCCCAGCAATGTGCCAGGAGTGGCCTCTGTGACCGAAGATTTAAATAAGATCCAGACCCTCAAAACATCATATCCAAACCCGCCAGGTCTCCATTAAAAAAAAGTCACTCATTCAAATAACATGGAGGACAAGGGGAGATGGAGAGGAGAAGGGAGTTGAGGGAAATTGGAAGGGGAGGTGAACCATGAGAGACTATGGACTCTGAAAAACAATCTGAGGGTTTTGAAGGGGCGGGGGGGGGGGGGTTGGGGGAACCAGGTGGTGGGTATTAGGGAGGGCACGGATTACATGGAGCACTGGGTGTGGTACAAAAACAATGAATACTGTTATGCTGAAAAGAAATAAAAAATTAAAAAAAAAAAAGTCACTCATCATAACAAGAGCAGGAAAGGGGCGCCTGGGTGGCTCAGTGGGTTAAAGCCTCTGCCTTCGGCTCAGGTCATGATCCCAGGGTCCTGGGATCGAGCCCCGCATCGAGCTCTCTGCTCAGCAGGGAGCCTGCTTCTTCCTCTCTCTCTGCCTGCCTCTCTGCCTACTAGT
>NW_019154195.1:32393-214137 GCF_002288905.1 Enhydra lutris kenyoni
AAAAAAAAAAAAAGAGCCAGGAAAATCTCCTTGGAGTGAAAAAGAGCAGGTGCATAGATGCTAGCTCTCTGCTGTTTTGGACAAGGACTCCAAGGCCAATGCAATGGAAATGCTTCAAGGAACCATTACACACACACACACACACACACACACACACACACACATATGCTTCAGACACATCCAAAAATATACTGGTGCCATTTTCCCAACAGCTTTTGCTCACTTCGTGTCTCTGGGTCACATCTGGGTAATTATCCCAATATTTCAAGCTTTATCATCATCATTGTGTGTGTGTGTGTGTGATGGTGACCTGTGATCAGTGAGCTTGGATGTCACTATCATCGTTTTGGGGCACCACAAACCACACCCACGTAAGACAATGAATGTGGGTTCTCGCCGCCCCATCGGCCTACCGTTCCCCGTCTCATGCCCTCTCCCCGGGCCTCCCTGTTCCCTGAGACCCGGCAGTACTGAGATGAGGCCGGTTAATACTCCCACCGTGGCCTGCCAGGGTCCGGTGAAAGGAAGAGCTGCACGTCTCTCCCTCTAAATCCAGCGCGAGACCTGACTAAGCTTAGGGAGGGAGGCGGGTCGAAGGCCAACTCGGGCCCAGAGCCAGGTCTGTTGCGGCAAACGGCCCCGCCGTAAGCACAGAGGGAAAGGTCGCGAACGCTATTGCAAGAGCTCAGCCCGAGCAAGGCCCTGACTCCCTTCAATTCTGTGAAGGCCCAGGGAGGCGTGGAGCCTGCACACCCGTCTGAAGCCCGCAGAGGTGGTTCGGCAGGTGGGAGGAAAGAAGCCGTCCCCAGGACAGCGCTACGTGAAGCAGCCGGTGCTGACCCAGGAGCCGCCACGAGTTACCCGGAGCCAGCTGACGTGATCCGCCACGGCGGCTGCGCTAACCACGGGTCTCCGGTGTGCACGGAACAGCCTCCCGCCGGCGGAGGACGCCGTGTAGGACTCTCATCACTGGAGAGAAGTCAGCGCCGGCCTCAGAGCCGCAGAGGACAGGCTGAGTCCTGCCAGGGCCTAAGGCAGCTGGGGCTTCGAGCTGGAGCCCGCGCTCAGGGACACTCTGAGACTCCTAGGGCCCTCGGGGATGATGCTGCATCTCCTCTGCCTGGGCTCCGTCGCACAGCGGCAAAGCCTGGATGGCGGCCGTGTCTTTACAACACGGTTACTGAATATCTTCAGCCCAGTCTTGAGACCTACTGCTCAGAGGGAAAACAACCATCCTTGTCCCTGGTGACAATGCACCTGGTGACCCAGGGGCTGCGATGGGGATGTTCGACGAGATTAATGTTGTGTTCACACCTGCGAACACAACACCCGTCCTGCAGCCCCTGGATCAAGGCGTCCTTTCAACGTCCAGGTCTTAGCATGAGCAAACACCATTGGCAAGGCCGCAGCTGCCTTAGTGACGGCTCTGATGCAGCGGGGCAAAGTCGACTGAAAACCTTCTGGAGAAGACTCAGCATTCTAGACGCCATTAAGGGCACTTGGGATTTGGGGCGCCCGGGTGGCTCAGCCGGTTAAGCATCCGACTCTTGGCCTCAGCTCAGGTCTTGATCTCAGGGTAGTGAGTTCAAGCTCTGCACTGGGCTCTACGCCTGTGGAGGCTACTTTAAAAAAATAAAAGAACATTTGTCATTCACGGGAAGAGCTCCAAATACCAGCCTTAACAGGCGTTTGGAAGAAGTGGATTCCAACCCTCATGGGTGACTCTGAAGGGCTCAAGGCTTCGGGGAGGAAGTCACTACCGGAGTGTTGGGGAGAGCAAGAGAACCGGAAGTCGCCGTGGAGCCAGAAGAAGGGACTGCACCGCGGCAAGCTCACGGTCAAACTCGAACGGACGAGGAGCCGCTTCTGAAGGAGCAGCAAGGAGAGGGCTTCCCCGAGTCGGAAGCTACTCCTGGAGAAGATGCTGTGCACGTCGTTGAAGTGACAACCGAGGATCTGGACTATCTCACAGACTTGGTAAACAGTGGCAGGGTTTTAGAGCATCGACTCCGATTTTGAAAGCAGCTACAGAAAGCAGTTCTACTGCGGTTAAATGCTGGCATACAGCAGCACCTGCCACTGAGAAGTTTGGAAAGGAAGAGTCGATCGATGGGGCAAACTTCACTGTTGTCTTATTTTCAGAATCTCCCCAGCCACTCCATCTTCAGCACCCGCCACCCTGTCCACGTAGCAGCCACCAGCATGGTGGAGGCAACACTATAGGATTTTTGTTCCCTTAGTGCCCATGGTTTTTGGTCACACTGCTTCGAAGAATGAAGAGTTAGACCCAATGAAGAGTGATGGGCGGTCAAGTTTATTGAGCATAGTACAAAGCTCGCAGAGAGGAAGGGAACTCAAGAAGGTCGCTGTTTTGGAGTTCAAGTCTAGGGGTCTTATAAGCTCCTTGGAGGAACTATCTTAAGCGTCCTGAGTTGGGTCTGCTGTAGATTGGCTGCTAAGAAGTCCCAATCAGGGTTTTGATCATGCACCCATTTACCTGTTGGGTTATTGTTTGCTTGTTGATGGTCTTTAGGGCTGATCTGGAGACTAAATGCCTCAACTTGTGATGGTGACCAATGTTTTACGGTTAATTGTTTTATTTCGGGATGTTTTGCAAAAGTCGCTTCTGCAGAAGCTGCTAGTCAGAATGCTATCATGGTTTTGTCTAAGCTGTGAAGCAGGATGCTAGTGCGGTTTTTTTCTCAGCTGTCCTGGCTCTGTGTTTTCTTGTTGGGGACCCTGACCCTGAGGACCTACGTGTCCAATTAACCCCTAACAGCAAGCCTCTCCAGCAGCAGAAAGATTACCACTCTGAAAGCTCAGATGACGGTCAGCACTTGTTACCCATAAAGTATTTTTAAAATTGAGCTGTGTGCATTGTGGGTTTTTTAGACACGCTGTTGCGCACGTAATAGACCACCCTGTAACGTGAATAGAACTTTTAGATGCCCTGGGAAACCAAAAGTCCCTTGACTTGCTTTACTACGTGCTTTCTTGGTGGTCTGGAATTAAGCCCCCAGGGTCTCCAAGGTGCGCCCGCCATCCCAGAGCCTGTGTGAGGACCAGATGTCCAGAAAGGAGGTCAAGAAACTGTAAGTTGCTGCAGGCGATAAACAGCGCCAAGCTGGAGGCGAACAGATAGCAAGAGGTTTCAGAACATCTCCCCGTTCCGCAAACCCAAAGGAAATCCCAAAATACGAGCCGCGGTTTGGGGTGAATGAAGGAGGCCCGCGGCGCAGGAGGGCGACTTCCCTCAAGTGGGGGGGGGGGGGGGGGGGCCCGGGAAGAGGCCCCGGGGGAGGCCCGATTCCCGGTGTGGGGATGGTGGGGGGCAGGACTGCAACCCCGTGGGGACGCGACGGCGCGGCGCAGGACACCCAGGCGTCCGGGAGGCCTGGCCTCTGCGCGGGCTGCCCAGACAGGTGTGCGGCCACGGGACGTTGAGAGCCGGCGACCTCGGGAGTCGGGAACTGACCGGGCCTCTCCTGGAAGGTTCCAGGCTCCAGCCCTGGGAGTGTCGTGGGGGGTGGGGGTGTTCCACGGAGCGGTTGCGGCTGCGGCCCAGAGAAGGGGACCATTACGTCGCGACTCACACGATCCCGAGCAGGACAGTGGGGGAGACGTCCCCCCCCATCTTCCTAGCGCGCGTGCGCCGCGACCCGCGTCGGCACGGGGCCACGGTCCTCCAGCTCAGCTAGCCGCTCTGGCCCGACGTGTCGTCTCGAATGCTTCCCCTTCTGATTGGTGCAGGCCTGCGGCGTGCGCGCTGACGTCACCAGGCCGCGTCGTTGGTATAAAAGCGTGGCCGGGGGCCGCGTGCTCCTCTTTCCCGGAGCGCGGAGGCTACGGTAAGGGTAAGTGTGGTGTGTTGCGTTCTCCTCAGGGTGTGGGTAACGAGGTCGTGCGGAACCCCCGACCTTAGATGAGTAAGCTGACGAGCTGGGAGGGGGCGGGACGGGACTGCCCCGCGGCAGTGCGGGTGGTGTGGGCCACGGAGGCGGTTCCTCACGCGCCCGGCTTGTCCCCCGCACAGGCGCGCGCACGCAGCCAACATGCCGGTGGCCCGGAGCTGGGTTTGTCGCAAGACCTACGTGACCCCTCGGAGGCCCTTTGAGAAGTCGCGGCTCGACCAAGAGCTGAAGCTGATCGGTGAGCGGCCCGGACCGGGTTTCCGCTTCCGGGGCGGGGCGGGGCGGGGCCGGGCCGCCCGCGTGCCGCGTGCCGCGTGCGCCCCGGGGCCCGACCCCGCTAGCAGCGCCGTCTCTCGGCAGGCGAGTACGGGCTCCGCAACAAACGTGAGGTGTGGAGGGTCAAGTTCACCCTGGCCAAGATCCGCAAGGCCGCGCGGGAGCTGCTGACGCTGGACGAGAAGGACCCGCGGCGCCTGTTTGAGGGTGAGTGTGTGTGTGAGAGACCGTGTGAGAGAGACACATGCCAGCTCCCCGGCTGCCGGCTCGAAAGCCCTCGCACGTCCCTGGGGGCGCTGCACAGCCCCCGGGGTTAGCGTCTCCGGGCCCCTCACCGCGGTGGGTCGGCGGCCGCGAACCCGCTGTGGGGGTGGGCTGCGGTGCTCGGGAGCCTGGGGAACGGGACCCCGCGCGTCAGCACTGTGGCCGGGAAGGGAGTCCCCGATGACCCCAGGTGAGGAAGGGGTGCCTCGTTTGTAGACGCTCACGTGGGGGCACAGTGCACACGCGCCACCGCTGGTTTGGCGGTGACCCTAGGTTGGCCGCCTCGCACCGCCCTGGTGTCGCTCTGCGCCCGAGCTTGGGCAGCCGTGGTTGGTGGTGGAAAGCGGGAGGGGCTGGGAATCCCGTGCTGACGCTGACCAGGGTCCTCTCACGGCTGAGCATGGGTGGTCGCTCGTGTTGGACGGTTTTGTTTTGTTTCTTAGACTTTGTGTGTTTATTTGGCAGATGGGAGGGGCAGGCTCCCTGCTGAGCAGAGAGCCCAGTGCGGGGCTGGATCCCAGGACCCTGGGATCATGACCTGAGCCGGAGGCAGAGGCTCAACCCACTGAGCCACCCAGGCGTGCGCAGCACCCCCTGCATATTTAAAGTTGAGAGAGGTGTGGAGCTTGTTTAACCAAAAACAGCTCACACAGTGGTGAAAAATTCAGGAATCCCCTCCCCTGGGGATGCTCGGGTGGAAGTTCATCCCCCAGTCTGGGGAGCCAGCCACAGGTCGTTGAGGACAGAGGGACTTTGTGAAGATGAGCTGCTCAAGTCCGCCCTAGAGAGGCAGGCGCGTGGCCGGCTGGGCAGGGTTGATCCGCAGGTAACCCAGGAGTGTTTGTGGTTTCCTGTGGCAGAAGTGGAAGCGACGGGGGAAGGCAGCACCGTAGGCTGTAGGCTTTCTAGCAGACGCAGCCATTTATCCCCGTGGGACAGGAGGGAGGGGCCCACAGTCTCTGCCTGTGCCTGCAGGCGTTTGTCGCTGGTATGGCCTGAGGCCCAGCCTTCCCCACTGACAGCTGCAGTAGGGCAAGAAGCTTCTCTGATTCTGGTCTGTTGAAAAGCCTCTTAAACCAGTTGTAGCCAGCATGTGGCCAGGGGTCCATCCAGGGATGGGCTCTGTCCTGAGGGCAGCCGTGGGGAAACTGGTACTCCACGTTTTTCAGCTCAGGAACTAAGCCACTTGAGTTGTCTTAGTGCCGTGATGACCGAGAAGGGCCTCCGCCTCTGAGGACTGTGTGCGTTAATATCCAGTTGTAAGGCATTGTGACTGACCTTGCTTTGTCCAGATGGAGCCCAGGTAACTCTCCAGTCGTTGGACACACTCCTGTTGACAAAGTTTACTCAGTGTGCACTGAAAATTACTTATTATACATATATAAGGCTTTTTGGTGTTGATGGAGTGGCTGGGCCTCCCCATTTTTTAACAGTGTGTGCGTGGTTCAGTAGTAAATGTGAAAAACGTTTGTTTTTAATGATAGTGGGGTTTTTTTGTTTTTTTTTGTTGTTGTTGTTTTATTTGACAGAGATCACAAGGGGGGGGAAGCAGGCTCCCCGCTGAGCAGAGAGCCCGATGCTCTGACCTGAGCTGAAAGGAGAGGCTTAACCCACTGAGCCACCCAGGCGCCCCGATAGTGGTTTCATTTTACGTAGAAGTCTATCAAGAGATTTTAAACTTCGAGTTCTTGAAGTTTCTGTTCTCTAGCATAAGGACAGAAAAGTGTCCGAGCTGGTAGATAATCCCAAACTTGTTTTGATGTGCCTGTCGGGCTTTTTATTAAATTAATATTTGAATATTATTTTTCTTTCTTAACCAATGTATAATTCACGGACTACATTATTTAGTTCCAGATGTATAGCACAGCAGTTGGATTTTTCTGTATACTGCGAAATGATCCCAGTAAGTTTACTTAACACCTTTCAAAAAGCCTTAAAAAAAGATACAGGGCACTTCGGTGGTTCAGTCAGTTAAGCATCTGCCTTTGGCTTGGGTCATGATCCCGGGGTCCTGGGATCAAGCCCTGCATCGATCCGGCGCCTGCTGCTCCCCCTGCTTGTGTTTTTTCTCTCTCTGATAAATAAGGAAAATCCTTTTTTTTTTTTTTTTTTTTTTTAAGATAGCAATTTTGGGGGGCGCCTGGGTGGCTCAGTGGGTTAAAGCCTCTGCCTTCGGCTCAGGTCATGATCCCGGGGTCCTGGGATCAAGCCCCGCGTCGGGCTCTCTGCTCCACAGGGAGCCTGCTTCCTCCTCTCTCTCTGCCTGCCTCTCTGCCTAGTTGTGATTTCTCTCTGTCAAATAAATAAAATATTTTTTAAAAAAAGATAGCAATTTTGTACTATACAGTAAGTATTATAACTGGCGGTTTGTACATTTGATGACCTTCACCTATTTCCCTGTGCTTCTGGCAGCCGCATAATATATTCTCTTTATCATCTTGAGGTATTTTTTGGTGATGCTGGTGGTTTTGTTTAGATTCCACATACAAGTGAGATCATGGGATTTGACTCTGATTTAGTCCACTTGGCAGAATGCACTTGGTCCATCCACGTTGTTGCACGTGGCGAGATTTCATTCTTTTTATGGCTGAGTCATGCCCACTGTGTGTATATACTTCCCTCCCTCTGTATCCATTCAACTGTCTGTGGACACTTAACATTGTTTCCATGGCTTGGCCGTTGGTAATAATGCAGTGATTATGGGGTTAACGCTTTTCTTTTTGGATAAATACCCAGAAGCAGGATTGCTGCATCATCATAGTTGACTTGTGGGGAACCTCCATACTGGTTTCTATAGTGATTGCCACTTCGCATTCCCACCAGCTGCACAGGGGTTCCCTTTTCTCCACATCCTCACCAGCACCGTTGTCTGTTGGGTTTTAGTTCTAGCCAGTCTGACACGTGTGAGGTGATCTCACTGCTTCTGACTCACGTTTCCCTGATGATCAGCGACAACGAGCACCTGTTGGCCATCTGTAGGTCTCTGCCCATTTTTAAATAACAGTGGAGCTTTTTGCTATTGATTGAGAGTTGCTTGTGTATTCTAGGTGTTAACCTTTGTCAGATACATGATTTGCAAACATTTTCTCTTTTTCAAGATTGCTGTGGAGTCTTGTGGTCCGTACAAATTTTAGGATTGATTCTTCTACTTACGCGGATAACATCTTTGGCGGAGCCCCTGGGTGGTTCAGTGGGTTAAGCCTCCGCCTTCAGCTCAGGTCATGATCCAGAGTCCCAGGATCAAGCCCCTCTTGTGCTCATAGCACATGAGCTCATGCGTGCGCACTCTTTCTCTCTCTCTGTGAAATAAATGTTAAGAAACAAAATACTTCTGGAATTCTGATAGGGATTATATTGAATTCATTTATTGCTGGCATAGCACTGGTGTTTTAACAGTATTTTTCCAAACTATGAGCATGGGATAGCTTTTCATTCTGTGTCTTCAGTCTTTTTCTCATCAATATTTTAAACAGTTTTTAGTGTGCAGGTTTTTCATCTTTTTGGTTAAATCTTTTTCTAGGTATTTTGTATTTGTTGATATTTGGAAATGGGAAGACAGCGTGTCTCCTGTTACACATGACCTGGCCTGCAGCTTTTCCCAGGTCTAGAAGGGGAAGCTAGGTACTGCAGGTCCAGTGTACTAGTGGGGCTTTCCTGACTACAGGTTGGCTCTTGACCACCAGGCTTCATTGTGGGCGTAACGGTTATGTGATAGCAGCATAGTTTTTTGCAGGGAGATGCTAAGTGCTCTTCTAGGGATTGTCTCATTACTCTCCTGACGCTTCCAAGGAAGGTGGTTGTTTCAGATGGGAGCAGAGGTGTGTGGGGGCACTTGCCCTCATTGGTAGGATGAGAGTATGGTCACAGTGGCTGCTACATTAATTCTTAAATTGGAACAGGTTCTTAGCTCCCACTCATGTCACAGCTCCGTGGAGCTCCTTAAGCTCCATGAAGTCAGAGGTGAGCCAGACACCCCGATCCATGCTTTTTCCCTCCTACCAGGCAATGCCTTGCTTCGGCGACTGGTGCGCATTGGAGTGCTGGACGAGGGCAAGATGAAGCTGGATTATATCCTGGGTCTGAAGATTGAGGATTTCTTGGAGAGGCGTCTGCAGACCCAGGTCTTCAAGCTGGGCTTGGCCAAGTCCATCCACCATGCCCGTGTGCTGATCCGCCAGCGCCACATCAGGTAACTCCCTTAGGGAGCTCCCTGAGTCTGTCTTGTATCCCATCCCCCTCGCTAAGTTTGCTGTCCTTACCTCCTATGCAGCCCTCAGAGGTGACAAAAGGTGTGACTACACCTTGAGGGTAAGATTGGCGCCTGCAAACAGCTCATGGGGTGCTGGGGACAGCCTCATCCCCCACCTTGTAGCCCAGCGCAAGGGTCACTGCGGCCTGAGCCGTACACCTTGCGAAGGCTTCTTCGGGCAGCTGGACAGGTAACCACTTGGTGTGCCCAGGTGGGCGTCAGCTGGTGTGGGTGGGTTCATGGATACAGCTGTCTGTTGGGCCCACTCGTGGACTCAGTCCAGAGCCTGGTACTGTTAACCAGCGTTACTTTGCCAAGTTGACCACAGCCCGTGGTCTGATGCTCAGGTGCCAGGACTATAGGAGTCTGCTGGCTTGGGGGACAGCTGGGTCTTTTCTCTGGGTGCTCAGTTTGCCCTTTGTCAGATGTTGTAGAACGGGGTCTCAGGTAGCTGCTTCGGGGACAGGGAGGCTTGACCTTAGAGAGTAAAGCCCCGTGCCTGGCTCGGTTCCACTTTGAGAATCTGACCCTGGGTTACTGGCTGCCACCAGGGCTCCCCCTTCTTACTTCGTGGTCTGGTTGAGTCGAGTGATGCTCTAAAGCTTTCCAGAACACCCAGGTGCTACAGGGTCGGGAACACCCTCCTACCAAGTCAGAGTCCAAGCAGAGAGCAGTAGTGTTTCCTCCCACTGGGGTCCTGTTCCCCGTCCCTTCACCTGCCATCCCCCCTCCAGGGTCCGAAAGCAAGTGGTGAACATCCCATCATTCATCGTCCGCCTGGATTCCCAGAAGCACATTGACTTCTCCTTGCGCTCTCCGTATGGGGGTGGCCGCCCGGGCCGCGTCAAGAGGAAGAATGCCAAGAAGGGCCAGGGTGGGGCTGGCGCCGGCGATGACGAAGAGGAGGATTGAGCCCACCCTTCCTTCCATCCATCCCCCCCCCCACTCTCTGGGGCCCGTGGATTGTCTAGTTTCTCTGTCACATAATAAAAGAACCAGTGCTTTGGAACTGGTGTTCATTGGTGTGTCTGTCTGCCTCCACTTTCTGAACATAGCACCTCGGGTGGGGAGAGGCACAGGCCGGGTCCTTGATCAGGTTCCCTCCAGCTAGTTCTTGCCGCCGCCTCAGAAGGGCCTGGCGAGCCTGCCAGCTGGTGGTCCTCACTCCTTGGGGCAAGGGGACAGTGGTGAGCAGCATAAACACCACTTCCGTGTTTCAGTGGGGACACCAGCAGTGTTAGGGGGCGTTCTCGGGCCAGTTACTTGCATGGGGGTGGGGGATTCCTTTCTGGGCAGAGGAAGTAGCAAGTGGAGGCAAGGCCAGCCAAGCGTCCCTAGCGTTTCGGACCTTGCCCCCAGAAAAAGAAGTCAGGGTTAGGGTTGTCCAGAGCTGAAGGCTGACCCTTGGGTTGCAGGCGAGGGTAAACGAGTTTAATTGGGATTTGCTGGGGAGCGCTGGGCAGGAAGGACAGGCTGGTTTCAACACTTATATTGGTGTGGTTGGGAGGGGACAGCTGAGGCACCCCGCTCCCCTCCCCCGCATCTAGAGTTTCTGAACACAGGTCAGGAGGGAGACCAGCTTCCCTTTCTCTGTCTTGTAGAGAAGCTGCGTGGGACAGAGGAAGGGGCTTGGTCTCGGGAAACGGGAAGTTCTTGACATTGAGCAACCTCACTGCTCTCAAGTCCATCTTTTGAGGCCGTGGACTCAGGTCAGCTGAAAGTGCTCAGCTTCAGCGTGATGGCCCTGGGTCCTGGGATGTTGCCAAGCTGCCAGGAAGCCTCCAGAAGGTCCCCAGCTCTTGGAGCTTAGTGCTGGATTCCCACCACACCACAAAGGTTGCCACTTGGTAACGAACCGTCTTGGGGCTTCCTGTGGATCCTTCTAGGAACTGTACAGATCAGCTGGTCCTGGAAATTCTGGAAGCAATCAGCTCCCACAAGGTCTCCCGAGTTCCTGAGTTCCTGGTCCGTGTCCTACCTCCAGGCTGGCTGGGGGCAGCTCCTGCGCCTTCCGGGGTCCCTGCAGGGAGACTTCCAGACCCCTGGAGCAGGCAGTATGAGTCTGCCGGGCTAGTGGATGGCCAGGACAGCGTACACGTTGGTCTCCTCCGGGGGCTCCCCTAATTGGGAGGGAGGAGGTGCACTTGTCTCCTGTCTGAGGGCCAAGTGGTTCAGCTGGGCGTAGGTTACATCTTGAGGGTCTTCAGAAACCGCAGGCTGGAGCTGGGGGAGAGGAAAGGCACGAGGCTGGTGAGGAGAGGATGACACTTCCGCGGGGCTAAGGGCCTTGCTAGACAGTGAGGGGTGGCCTTGAGCCCGCTCTTGCCTCCTTCGGTGTATCTGAGGGGGAGGGGTGTGAGGTGGAAAAGCCTGTGGTGTGGACACGGGGTTGGGCCTGGGATCTGGTGCTGGGGAGGCTGGAGCAGGAATTGAGGTGGCCATCAAGGCAGACCCAGCGCCCGCCGCAGGGGGCTCAGCTTGGTGGCCAGGGTGAAGCGCGTGAACGTGCCGTGGGTTGCTGGGTAAAGAAGGAACGGGAAGCAGAGGGCTGAGTCGCTGTAGGACCAGGGTGTGTGGAGCTGCGGAGGTGTCCTCTCCGGGCCTCCGCAGACCCAGGGCGTGGAGTTGCGCCCCTCTGTGCGGGGCACAGGCTGTTCAGCCCTAACCAGCCACTCTGCCCACTCGCCCCGAGTGTCCCTGCGGCTGGAGATGAGAAGAGGCCCGGGGAGTGGGGTCACGGCAGCACAGAGCGCGATGGGCTTCCAGAAGGGAGAGGCCGGCTGCTGGGTGGAGTGTCCGCTGGGTTTACCACGTGAGCAGGGAGGCAGGGGTGCCCTGGTCCGGAGCACAGGGAGCTCACCTGTCTGTCCTGTCTGTCCTCAGGCTGTGTGTCTCTGACGACAGCATCTGTGGGGACAGAACAAGGCGGCCCCTCTCTAGCCAAGATTCCCCCGAGAGTCACATGGCAGGAGCCCAGAGACAGTGACAGTTACAGAGCCACAGGAGTCGGATGCTGTCTGCCCCCAGCCCACCCCTGCCCGCCCACGTCTCTGGGCCCGCCTCCTCCCTCCCCCAGGGCAGCCCATGCTTCCCCTTACACAAGGTCTCCTCCTGGGCGGCGGCCTCAGGACCTGAACTGGGGAGGAGGCAGTGGTATTAGCGGCAGTGAGGGGGCCGCTGGCTAGCGGGAGTCGGGGGTCTCGGGGTGCTCTTACCTCCTGTGCAGGCCTCTGTCCTCAGACGCTGCCGCTGCTGCAGGGAGGTGGAAATCAGCCTCAGGCCCCCATCCCCGAACCCTCCCAGGGCCTTAAGCTGAGGATCTTTATGATCCCTGCCCGTCCCCCCCCATACAGAGAAAGCCGTGCTAAACAGTAAAAAACAAAGCTTGTATGTGTTTCCAAACATTTCATAAGTTCAAAAAGGCAAAAGGATACAATATTCACACATGCCCACGTGTACCCTCCTTTCTAGAGCTTCTCGCTGGGAGATGCTGCAGTCCTTCTACGCCACTCTGGTTTCCCTCTGGCCGCTGCCCTGAGCCCACCCTTGGTCGGCCCACTGGGCAGCCACCACCCCCTGGGACCTGTCACCCCCTTCCCTTCTCACCTGGCTTCCTGCCTTTGACCCGACGCTGGTGTCGGACCAGGAGGAAGACGAGGAGGCCGAGCAGCAGGACGAAGGCCACCGAGGCCCCGATGAGGACGTACAGGTACCAGTGGGGACCTTGTGCACGAGCCACACCATGAATGAGCCAGTGATGCCATTTACCTGAGCACCTACTGTGTGCCAGGCACCTGCTCCGCTCTGTGCACTCAGCTCTGACCCCGTCAACGATCACCCAGCAGATGACCGCCGCCCCTCCCGCCCACTCCACAGACAGAAAACTGAGGCACAGAGAGGTCGTTCGCATGTCTCAGGTCGCCCAGGGTGGAGGCAGCAGGGCTGAGACTTGAACCAAGGCCGTGGGTTCCCTTGCGGGATTTGGGGTTTTTCCGTGCTGCCCCCTTGCCCTCCAGACAGAACACGGGAGTGACCTGTCCACCAAACCCAACCCAGACCCATCTCCCACTCTGCACAGCCTGACGCTCCCACAGGGGCCGGTGTGGACCTGGAGTGTGTGCGTCTGTGGGGCAGGGGGAGGGCCCTGACTTGGACTGAAATCTCCCAGCGAGCTGCGGAAGATGGCGGGAGGCCTGTTGTGCCGATGGTGAGCCTGGGCCCCGGAGAGGGACATGACTTGTCCAAGAGCAGAACTGGGGTCTGAACCTGGGGGTGTGACTCCCAAGCCTTGTTGTCGACTCCCCAGCCGCTCTCAGGCCGAGCCCCCGACGTGGAGGCGAGCTCAGACATGCTGTGTGCGAGCCTGCTGCCCCCGCCTGCCCCGCACGCGGTGACGAAGCCACCTGCTGGCCCCTTGCATTCGGGTTTGCAATCCGAGGAATTGTCCAGTGAGAAGAACTTTCTCCCACCATAATCTCGAGGCAAGACTGGGCTGAGCTCCTCCCACCCACCACCCCCCTCCAGAGACCCCACTTACCCCTCTGTGGGCTGAGGGCTGCATCCTCAGAGCCGCCTGGGACCAAGACAGGGAGGTGAGGGGCGTGGGCTACGTGCTCCTCACTTCAGGGTGCCCCTCCCCCCACTGGGCTCTCCCCTGCTCCCTCTGCCATGACCACCCCACCTGCCACCTGGCCCAGGCTCAGAGCTCCTGGAGCCCTGTGGTCACCCCAGAGAGAAGCCATGCCAGAGAGGGTCACCTGTGACCCCCTCACTCCCATCCCACCCTGGCACTCCCCTGAGGACACAAAGAGGACAGGATTGGGGCCCCTACCTGAGACCAGGAGCTCCAGGGGGTCACTGGGCTGTGACAACAGGTAGGGGTGGTTGCTGTGTGAGCCGTAGCACCGGTAGGTCCCCTTGAGGTCTGAGGTCACGGGACTCAGGGTGAAGTTGACCTGAGAAGGTATTGCTGTGTCCTGCAGACGAAGGACCTGGGGAGGAGCGAGGGACCCCTCCTTGGACAGGTGGAAGATATCAAACCAAATCTCAGAGCGACACTGCAGGGTCACGTTCTCCCCCCAGGACACTGACGTCCCAGGCTGGGCCGAGAGGGACGGTTTCCCATATATTCCTGGGGGAGAGGAAGGTCATGACATGTAAAGAGCCACCCCCTTCCCACATGCTCTTGACCCTGGGTGGGGGGCCACTATCCTCTCTCCAGGGACTCTGTGTGGGACCCCCTCTCGGCACCTCCCATCTCTCTGAGTGGGTGTCCTTTATCCCCATGGCCCTCACTGTCCCTTTCTCAGTACCTGTCTCTAGACCACATCCCCACCTCAGCCTGTGCTCCTGGCCCTCTGCCTGGACCCCATCACCCAGGGACAACCGTGGTCCCAGGCCCTGAGCAGACAGGACATGGGTCAGGGAGCTCCTCACCTGTGATCAGGACAACCAGAGGGGCACTGGGGGCCGACCAGGTGGAGGAGCTCTTGTGTCCACAGTAGCATCGGTACTGGCCCCCAAGGGTGTCGCTCACAGGGCCCAGGGGGAATTTGGGGCTGGGTTGCCCTTCTAGACTCTGGGGAGCTCTGAGCTCCTCGTCCTTGGTCAGAGCGAATCTGTCAAAGCCGGTCTCTGAGCGACACTGGAGGGTCACACTGTCTCCAGACTGCACCAGGGAGCCCGGCTGGGCCGAGAGGGCGGGCGCCCTGTAGACACCTGGACAGCAGGGGACAGTGGTACTGGGGACGCACTCCCCGCATGGCCCACAGCCTGCAGTGAGGCTCTCATGGGCCCCTCCCACGTTCTCCCACCTGTGGTTCTGGCCCCAGGACAACAGTGTCACCCACCCCTCATCAACCTCAGGGTTCCACTGTGCATATAGCTTAGGTCAGTCATCTGGGTCCAGGAGGTAGATGGGGTAAGGCAGGGCCTCCCTAACCTGTGACCTGAAGGTGCAGAGGGTCACTGGGATGTGACCACGAATCCGGGTATGACTCAGAAGAAACGTAGCATCTGTAGGTCCCCGCATGGGAGGTGTTCACGGGGCCCATGTGGAAGAGCCCCTGCCCCCTCTCACGACGGAACTTCCATTCCAGGTGTTGGGGCGCATCAGCCCCCTGCTCCTTCAGCAGATGGAATGACCCCCGTGGCCACGATGAGCTACAGGAGAGGGACACGTTCCCTCCCAAGGCCACTACAGGGCCTGGGTTGGCTGAGAGGGAGGGTGCGTCGTGCTGTCCTGAGGGAGAAGGAGGGAGCTGGTTACAGGACCATCACCCCACGGACCCCATGGACCCCATGTACTGTCGGCTGTGAACAAGGGGTCCCCGTGAAGCCACAGTCCTTTCCCTTCTGCCTGGAGGAGGGGCCCAGGGGGAGGGGACCATCTCCTGCCCTCACCTGTCATCACCAGGGGCAGGAGTTCACTCAGCTGTGACCAGCTCTTCCTGCTCTGATATGTACATCTGTATCGCCCTACATCGTGTAAGCTCATGGATGTAATGGAGTAACCGGCCTTGTTGCTGGAACCCTGTGAGGTCTCCAAGGGCTCCAAGGGCTCAGAGATCCTGTCTTTATACAGATAGTAGCGGTCAGCCTGCAGAGACGCCTGACACCAGATGGTCACACGGCTCCCCTTGGTGACCATGGAGCTGGGATGAGCCCAGATGGAGGGTTTGGGGAGGGTCCCTGGAAAGGAATCAGATGGGGAGTTGCAAGGGGGCCCTTCTCCTCTCAGTTTCCCACCTGTTATCCCAAGGCCCCTCCCACATGAGTCACTATCAGCCCTGACCCTCTATGCCCCTCAGCTGCTCAGTGGGTGGTTGGTGGAGACAGAAGATCTGGGGAAGACTCACCTGTCTGTGCCTGGTCCCACAGGCCCCAACAGAACCCTGGAAGAGAGTTCCTGTGAGTGCCTCCCACACCCACACGTAGTTGCTCCAGGCCTGGTCTGGGCCTCTGGGTGCTGGGGTCACAGCTGGGGCTGAGCACACGCCTCCCCCAAGAAGTTCTGCCCCTACTGATCATCCCCAGTCCTGAGGTCTCCCAGGGACCCAGACCAGGGGGCAGGAGGGGGGCGACCCCATCCCTCCTCTTTTCCAGAAAGCTCACCGAGGCAGAGAACAGCAGTGAGGGTCGGAGTCCTGGCACTGCCTCCCATGGTCCCCAGCGGTGCAGACAGCTTATAAAGTCCTCAGCGTGAGCTGGACAGACAGATGCATGGGGTGTGGTACAACCCAGGCCCCGTGTTCCTCATCACAGGTCATAGAGGGATGGCCTCACAGGAAGGGGAAGAGCCTCTGCCAGGGCCTCTCTCTGCTCTCCCTGAAGGGTGACCCGAGAGCAGCAGGTCATGGGACCTCTCAGACAGACTGAATCTTGTCTCCCCAGACCCCACTCTCTCTGCTTCCTCCCCAGCAAGCCCAGGTCTAGAGAGCAACACTGATTCCAGGACTCGAGGCTGGGGGAGGTAGGGCAGGGCCTGGGAATCAGCCCCATTTCAGTTCCACTTCTGCCCTGTCTCACACAGAGGCTGGGTGACCTGGGCTGAGACACTTCCCTTTCCTGAGCTTCCGTCAACGCAAGTTTTCGTCCTTCCTCCCACCACGTTGGCAATCAGTCCGTGTGCAGTGAGCAGTGGCCACATCCCGTCATGGTGCCAGGCATGGGGACTCATTGGTGAGGGGACAGACTCGTTCCCTGGACTAGAGGGGCTGTGGCTAGTGACAACAGACAATACAAATATTTAGGTGGGAAACGATTCTATTATAGCCTTGTAAGACTGTTCCAAATTGAAAGAAAAGAGAAAACAGGGAATCGTGAGAATCGTAACATGTAGACGTCACAGAGTCTGGGTCCTTGTTGTGAGCGGTCCTTCTGGGGGATGGAGTGACGGGAGGCGTGAGCTGGGGGTAGCACAGAGATGGGAGTTGGGGGCCGCCCTCCACCAAAACGGTTCGAGCTGCTCTCAGAACTGAGGCTGGGGCCTGTCACAGGATTGGAGCGCGCCCGGGAAGATTTTAACCAGCAGTCAGTCAAACCAGTTTCTGTCTGGAGACGACTAACGCTATAGGATATGCTAACAGTTGGTAGCCTCCCTGCCCCCAGCATTTACCTGCTCCCTGGGCGGTGTGTTGGTCTGTGTTTAGGCCGTGTACGTAGTTTCCTTGCTTAGGCCCTTACACAAACCTGTCTCACAACGCTTGCGCGGTTGAGCGGAGTGAGCCAGGATGGCAGGTTGGAGAGGAGGTGGCCAGGGGCAGCTTGGCTGAGGGGCCGGAGAAGGCAAGTGGACTTGTTAATAGCTCAGTTTGTGGTGTCTGGGGAGGTGTTGGGGGTGAGTTGTGTTTGCTGGGGCTGGTGGTGCTGGTCTGACGGTCACAGCCTGGAGGAAGAGATGGTACAACTTGGACTTTCTGAAGGAGAGTGTAGGAGGGTTTGGAGCCTCCCACGGGATCAGACCAGCCTGGTGATCAGAAGGATCCTCTGGGGAGGAATGAACCGGGGAGAGGAGAGGCCTGGCTGGAGACGCAGGGGGAGGCTGACGCGCTGGCGCAGCCCGGCTCCTTGAGTCTTGGGATGGGCTGGACCATGTTAAGAGGGTCTCGGGCCGGGTGGATCGGGTGAGTGGACATGAGCGCCAGAGCACGAGGAGCACAGGCTATTCTACCGTCTGTCCGGTGCCTGGAGGAGCCGGTGGGGCCACCCCCGGAGGATAACCCAGGGAGAGGCAGGCTTTGGGAGGTGCCCTGAAGACAGATCCTCATTTCTCAGAAGGAAGCATGGCCCTTCCTCCTGCCCTGGGATCATGGGTTTTCTCTGCCCCCGACACTTCCCTTCCCTGACTTCCTTCTTTCTCTAAGTCAGCACCCTCTTTATCATCTTCGCTCCTTCTGAACCTCCAGTGCATTTCTGCCTCCCCGGGTCCAGTCCTCCACTGGGCAGACCTCTCCGTCCCATACTGTGAATTCCTTCCCAGGCACGGGGTAAGAGGCAATTCGGAGATGGAAGTAAGAGCTGAAACATTTACTGTCATTCTTCAGCAGATAATTCCCCTTTCTGAGTCTCCTGTTCCTCATAGTGACGACACAGTGGCCTCTACCCTCAGGACCGCTGGGATCATGGAGGCATGGAGGGGGTCATCTGGGGTGGTTTCATGTGTGGTTTGTAGACATTGAGATGACCGCAGCGCCAGAGTTCATATGGGGCCAGCTGCAGGCCACAGCCAACATCCACGGCAAGCACGCGGAAAGCTTTGTTAGATTCATGGCCGCAGCTGAATTAGAGTAAGTGAAGTGCCAGAAGTGCAGAGTGAATCCCTAGACAAGCAGAGACCAGCGCTGAGTGGGCTTAGTCACGAGTCCCAGGGACGGGCCCAGGATCTGGAGTTTTGCTGTGTATGTGTGCAGACAGGGGGCAAAGCCCCAGAGGAGACACAGGGTTCCCGGTGTGAGCTGCTGCCTGTCTGAACAGGGACTGCAGTGTCCCCTCTCCCGGTACGAGCTAACCCCCAGAATCCAGCTCCTTTCTCCAGGTGTGAGCGAAAGCCCTTCGTGCAATATGGGCAGGCGTCGATGTGTAGAGCTCAGGTCTGAGTCCACTGTGCATCGCCGGTGCCCCGTGCCAGGCACACCTACCAACCGGGAGTCTGAAGCCATTGCAAGCTGGTCGGTTGTTTAGGACTCACAGTGCGGGGAAATGGGGGTGACAGCTTCTGTGGAGGATTAGCTCAGTGGCAAAATAACTGAGTGTGTGTGATAACCATGCCATGAAAAATAGAGTACAGACCCCAGTCACTGTGGGAATTCCCAACAAAGACAAAGGGGATAAATTGAAAATTGGGAAGAGATTTAAAAATAAGCGTGCTTTAAAACCTCAGACAAAAAATAAAAATAAAAATAAATTAAACCTCAGACAGTGGGCACCTGGGTGACTCAGGGGTTTAAGCCTCTGCCTTCAGTTCAGGTCATGATCTCATGGTCCTGGGACTGAGCCCCACATCAGGCTCTTTGCTCAGCAGGGAGCCTGCTTCCCCCTCTCTCTCTGCCTGCCTCTCTGCTACTTGTGATCTCTCTCTCTCTCTTTCTCTCTCTCTCTGTCAAATAAATAAAAATAAAATTAAAAAAAATTTTAAATAAAATAAAACCTCAGACAGAGGAAGACATGACATTCATGATACAGGAAGAGTTTAGTGGAAAAAAGAGTGCTAAAGAAATTTCATAGATAAAAACTCGTTAATTAAATAAAAAGATTCAAAAGATCTATTCCATAGTAGACATTAGACAACTGATCAGAAAATTGGGGAATTAGAAAATGAAACTCAGAAAGTATCCCAGAATGCAGCTGGACATCATAAAAATAGAAGCCAAAAAGATAAAATCTGACACATGGAGGATAGAATAACTAGGTCCCAAGACACATTTGTCCATTTTAATGGAGGAAATGAGAGAATGATCAAGTAGCAGTAGTCAGGTATTGTTGTTAAGGGTTTTTTTAGAAGTGAAACCAGAGAAATGGTCAGCGTGGGCTGTGAAAGCTGAACTGTGACTGGGAGCTACATCCTCGAAAGCAGGTAAAAATGTCAGTTAGTGGGACAACCTGGGTGGCTCAGTTGGCTAAGCATCTGGCTTCAGCTCAGGTCTTGATCACAGGGTCCTGGGATTGAGTCCCATGTCGGGCTCCTTGCTCAGCGGGGAGCCTGCTTCTCCCTCTACTACCCCCTCTGTGTTCTCTCACTCTCTCTCTCTCTGTCAAATAAATAAATAAAATCTTTTTTTTTTAAATGTCATTGAGTACCTAACCAGGTTGATGACCTAGTCAAACAAATAAGAATCCACATTCCCCAGAAGACTTTATCAGAACACAGTGCCTCCTAATGTAATATTCAAAGAAACAGGAAAGTCTCAGTAACACTCAAAGGAAAAAATATTCAATGGACACCAACCCTGAGTTGACCAACAATTTAAAGCCACTTCTTGTTAAAGATTTATTTATTTATTTTGGGGGAGGAGGGCAAAAGGAGAGGGAGAGAGAAGGGATCTCAGGCAGACTCCCTGCTGAGCTCAGAGCCCAATGTGCAGCGCCATTTCATGACCCTGAGACCATGACCTGAGCCAAAATCAAGAGTCAGATGCTTAACTGACGGGGCCACCGAGGTGCCCCCAAAGCCATTTTTATAATCAAGCTTCATGAAATGAGGACAAACACTCTTGAAATAAATAGAAAAAAAATAGACTTCTCTCAGCAAAGAAATTATAATGGGGGGGAGGGAATTGGAGAACTGAAAAATTGAGTAACTGAAATTTAAAAATCCCTTGTGTCTAATGACAGAATGAAGATGACAGAGGCAGGAGTCGGTGAACTTGAAAACAGAACAAGGGAAATTACAATCTGAGCAGGAGAGAAAAAAAGACTTTAAAAAATGAACACAGGTGGAGGGATTTGTGGAACAATTTGCATAACTGATCTGCCGGCAAAAGGAGAATGCTATCACTGAAGGGAAAAAGTTCCAAGAAATTAATAACTGTCCGTTTTACAGATTTGTTGAAAATCGTACATTTCCGTCCAAAATGCTCAGCAAATGAAAAATAGGATAAGCTTTAAAAACCATGCCCACATACATCAAAATTGAACTGGTCAAAACCAAAAAAGAAAAAAAGAGAAAAAGCCACGTTACATAAGAGGGAAAACAATTTGAATAACTACAGATTTCACATCAGAAATCATCCTGGTTAGGGGAGCCTAGGTGGCTAAGTTGGTTAAGAGTCTGCCTTCAGGGGCATCTGGGTGGTTCAGTGGGTTAAACCTCTGCCTTTGGCTCAGGTCATGATCTCAAGGTCCTGGGATTGAGTCCCACATTGGGCTCTCAGCTTGGCAGGGAGCCTGCTTCTCTCTCTCTGTCTGCTTCTCTGCCTACTTGTGATCTCTCTCTGTGTGTGTCAAATAAATACATAAAATCTTAAAAAAAAAAAAAAGGATTTGCCTTCAGTTTAGGTCATGGGTCCTGGGATCGAGCCCCAAATCAGGCTCCCTGCTCAGCACGGAGCCCACTTCTCCCTTTCCTTCTACCTGCTGATCCCCTTGCTTGTGCGCTCTCTCTCTGTCAAATAAATTTTTTTTAATCTATTAAAAAAAAAAAAAAGAAATCATGCTGGTCAGAAGTTTTTTAAGTTATGGAGAGCCAACCCAGAATTCTTCCGGATATATTGTTCAGGAATGGAAACAAAATAAAGTCATTCTTAGAGGAAGGAACACATGGAGAATTTGTTGCCAGCAGCTGTGCTCTACAAGAAATGATAAGGTATGTCTTAAGACAGAAAGGAATTCTAGAGGGAAACTGGGAAGAACAAAAAGGTAATTATCTAAGTAAATGTAATAACATACTTCTGTTACATTCATTATAATATGTATGGCTATTGAAAGCAAAACCAATAAGGTCTGGTGGGGTTTGAATATATGTAGATATAATACATAGGACACCTGCAACATAAGTTGTAAGGCTATTGTTTTTTCTGAAAAATGTGAAATATTAACTCTATGTAGACTCTGAAATTAGGTAGGTACAATATCTACAGTAGCCATTTTAAGAACAACACACAAAGAGTTATAGTTAAAACACCAGTAGAAAGGGGAGTCTGGAACGTTCAGTCGGCTAAGCATCCAGCTCTTGATGTCGGCTCAGGTCATGATCTCAGGGTCATAAGGTCAAGCCCTGTGTCGGACTCTCCACTGGGCATGGAGCCTGCCTGAGATGCTCTCTTCCTCTCCCCTGCCCCTCCCTCCTCTCAAAAAAAAAAAAAAAGACACCAATAAATTAATATGGAATACTTAAAAATATTCCAAAAAGCAAAAAGAAGGCAGAAGAGGGAAGACGGAGAAACAAACAGTAAGAGGAGGACAAACAGTAAGAGGAGACAAACAGAAAGCAAACAATAAGATGGAAAACCTAAAATCAACCTGATCGGTAATTACATTAAATGTAAATGCGGAAAGCACAATTAAATGACAGAGACTGTAGGACTGGATTAACACCACCAAGACCCAGGCATGTACAGTTGGTAAACAATGTGCACGAGGTAAAGGTTAAAGAATATGTTTGCAAACATCAATCAAAAGAAAGCTTAAGCGGCTGTGTTACTTTCCTGTGGCTGCCGTAACAAATTACCATGAACTTGGTGACTTTCAACAACAAAGATTTATTGCCTTACAGTTCTGGAGGTCACAAGTACAGAATCACCGGACTAATGCCGAGGTGTCAGCGGGGATGCTTGCTTTGGTAGCTCTGCAGTGAGAATCTGTGCGCTTGCCTTTTCAACTTCCAGAGGCTGCCTGCAGCGTATGGTTCCCAACCCCTTCCTTCAACCACTGCAGCCCCTTGATTCTGTTCTCACCTCCCCTACCATTACTCTGCCCCTATGGTCTCCCTCTAAGAAGCCTGTGAATACATTGGGCTCATCCAGATAACCAGTGTAACGTTCCCATCTCATGCTACTTAATTTAGTCACATTTACAAAGTCCCCTTGGCCTGCAAGGTAACATGCTCACAGGTTTCGGGAATTAGGGCATGGACACCTTTGGGAATTGGGAGCAATCAGCAGCTTTCTATTTACCACAGTGGCCATACTGTCCAAGATAGTATGGTAAAAGATACCAGATCAAGTAGGCTTTTGAATAAGAAAATTATCAGAGATTTTTTTAAAAAGTCAATTCACCAAGAAGGCAGTAATTCTAAATGTGAATGCACAAATCCACATACCTTCAAAGAACATAAAGCAAAAACTGTCAGAAATGGAAGGACAAGTAGGTAAATCAACAGTTACGGTCACGGACTTTGACACTCCTCTCTTGGTTATTGATAGAGCAAATAGATAGCACATCAGCAAGGATATAGGAAACCTTAACTACACTGCCCACCAACTCGACCTAATTGACACGCTGAGAGCAGCACCCCACCGACAGCAAAAAAACACAGTCTTGTCAAGTGCACGTGGAGTGTTGGCCAACATAGTTCATATCCTCGGTTACAAAACAAAGCTTAACATTCAAAAAAATTAATATCTTACGTTGCTTCTTTTCACACCCTAATTGAATTTAAGTTAAAATCTATTACTAGAAAGATAATCTGGAACATCTTCAGCTATTTGGAAATTAAACAACACACTTCTAAATAATTCGTGGGGCAAAGAGGAGCTCAAGGAAAATTGGAAAATATTTTGAACTGAATGAAAATGAAAACCACATTCTAACCTTTGAGATGCAGCTAACATGTGTTTAGGGGGAAAGTTGGAGCAGCATATTCATATTAAAACATATAACTCATATTTTTAAAAAAATAGTTTCTAGTCACCTAAACTTCCATCTTAAGACACCAGAAAAAGAGCAACTCACCCCAAAGTGAGCATGATAAAGGGCAGAAATAAATAAAAGCAAAAACAGAAAAAAAAAACAAAAATCAATGAAACTCACTGCTGATTCTTCAATAAGACAAAAAGAAAATTGCCCAGGCCTAGCCAGGCTAATCATAGGAAAAAGGAAGACACAACTTGCCAACATCTGGAATGAATGACGGAATGTCACTACAAACCACATCGATATTAACAGGACTGAAGAGAACACTACAAACTCTGTGCCCCAGAATTTGGCAAGTTGAATGATCCAACTCATTTTATTTTAGTATAGTTGACTCACAATATTACATTAATTTTAGGTTGGTAACTTAGTGATTTAGCAAGTTTATACATATGCTATGTTCACCATAAGTGTAGCTACCACCTGTCCCGTCACATCACTGTTACAGTATCATTGACCATATGCCTTATGCTATCCCTTTTATTCCTGTGCCTTACTCATTCCGTAACTGGAATCCAGTATCTCCCGTTCCCCTTCCCCCATTTTGCCCATCCCTGCCCCCTCTGGCAACCATCAATTTATTCTCTGTATTTATATGTCTGATTCCGCTTTTTGTTTGTTTGTTTTTTAATTCTGGTTATAAGTGGAATCATATGGTATTTGTCTTCTCAATCTGACTTATTTCACTTAGCATAATAGCATTTAGGTCCATCCTTGAATGGATGGACCATGGTATTCCGAAAGACACAAACTACCAAGACTCATTCAAGAAGAAATAACCTTAATATTCTTTAAAATATTAAATTGCATTTGTAGTTAAAACACCTTTCCAACAAAGAAAACTCCTAGCCCCAATGTCCTCACCGGCACATACCACTGAACATTTAGTGAAAAAATACAATTCTACACAATCTCTTTCAGAAAGTGGAAGAGTAAGGAAAACTTTGCAAAAATTTTATGAGCAAGCATTACTCCAAATTCAAATCAGACAAAGACAGTACTGGGAAAGAAAGCTGCAGACCAATATCCTTCAAAACCAAATGCAAAAATCCTCACCAAGATATTGGTAAACAAAAGCCGACAATACATCCAAGTGTGAATTACCCTAAGATGACAAGTTGGGCATCTGATGATAAAGGTTGCCCACCATTTTAAGACTAACAGAGCAAAAACGCATCACAATATAAGTGAATGCACAAAGTCTGATAAATAAAATGCTCAGCTGTGTGGGAAGAGAAGGGAACTTCCTTAATCAGATAAAGAGCATCTATGAAAAACCTTTAATATCATACTGAACACTTCCGTGATACAAGTCAATGATGCTGTCACAACTTCTATTCAGAACTGGCTAACAGTAAGACAAATGAAAGGAATACAAGGCACACAGATCGAAGAGGAAGAAATACCAACTGAATTTTACTTTGTAAATTAACGAGGAACAATTGGAAAGCAAAATTAAAATACTATTTTAATAGCTCCAAAAACTATACACAAGTAGAGCTAAGTGTAAGTATAGATGTATAAGATCTGAAGACTAAAAACTATAATACTTAGCTAAGAGAAATTAAAGAACTAAACAAGATACCGCATTCATTGCTTGAAAGACTCAACATTGGAAATGGCTGGCTGGCTCAGTCGGTGGAGCGTGCGACTCTTGATCTCAGGGTTGCGAGTTCAAGCCCTATGCTGGGCACGGAGCCTACTTAAAATACAAATAAATAAACAAACATTTAAAAAGACTCAACATTGGGGGCACCTGGGTGGCTCAGTGGTTAAGCCTCTGCCTTCAGCTCACGTTATGATCTCAGGGTCCTGGGATTGAGTCCCACATCGGGCTCTCTGCCCTGCAGGGAGCCTGCTTCCTCCTCTCTCTCTCTTTCTGCTTGCCTCTCTGCCCACTTGTGATCTCTCTCTGTCAAATAAATAAAATCTTTAAAAAGAAAAGAAAAAAAAGACTCAACATTGTCATTAAGAAGAATGAAATCTTACCATTTGCAGCAAGATGGAGCTAGAGCATAATGCTAACCGAAATGAGTCAGTCAAAGAAAGACAAGCACCATATGACTTCACTCATATGTGGAATGTAAGAAACAAAACAAAGGAGCAAAGGAATAAAAAGAGGGAGACAAACCAAGAAACAGACTCTTAACTATTGAGAACTGATGGTTACCAGAGGGGAGGTGGATAGCAGGGCGGCTTAAACAGGTGGTGGGGATTAAGGACTGCGCTTGTGATGACCCTTGGTTGATGTATGAAGGTGTTGAATCACTATATTGTACACCTGAAACTAATATTACACTGTATGCTAACTGGAATCAAAATTAAAACTTTAAAAAAGAAAAAGATATTCAATATTGTCAAGAAATCAAGTCTCTCTAAACTGGTAAGCAAGGCAAATCAAAATCCCAACTAGCTGGGGCGCCTGACTAACTCAATCAGAAGAGTGTGTGAGCCTTGATCTCAGTATCATGAATTTCAGCCCCACGCTGGGTGTAGAGATTACTTAAATAAATAAATAAATAAATAAAATTTTAAAAAGCCCAACTAGCTGTTTTAGCAGTCGAAAAGTTGACACTAATGCGTATGTGGAAATACAAAAAGAACAATAATAGCACAACAGTTCTGAAAAGGAATAAACCTGGACATCTTCTTACTCCAAGACTTTCTATGGAAGGAACAAATCTCATGGACGGTGTAGTATTTGCATAGGGATAGGTAGGTGGAAAAAATGCCAGAGGTAAACCCACACATACATGATTGATTGACTTTTAATGGGACAGAAGTACTTGCTTGAGGAAAAGATAATCTTGCTGGAACAACTAGAAATCTATTTGGGAAAAAAAATGAACCTTGACCTTTACCTCACACCATCACCATACACAGTAATTCACACGAAATGGATCATAGACCTAATAGCAAAAGTCAAAACCATAAGGCATCTTCAAAAAAACACTTTTAAAGATCTTCACAACTGTGGATTAGACAAAGATTTCCTAGCAAGGTACAAAAAGCACAACAACAGAAAGGTTCATTGGACTTTAAAAAGTTAAAAATGTTTCTCTTCAAAAGATAGCATTAGGTAATGGAAAAAAACAAGCCAAGACTAAGAGAAGTGTGTGTGTGTGTGTGTGTGTGTGTGTGTGTGTGTGTCTGATAAAGGATTATTTGTGGAATAAATAAGGACTTTTGCAAATAATACTAAAACCCTTCCAGACGAGCAAAACAATTTGAAGAGACAGTTCTCAAAGAAAATATATAAATAACAATGAACAAGTAAAGAAACACTGAGGACTCAGTGCTGGTCTCCACTGCTGAAGTGGTAGACATTGAGAAGAGCCTGTAGTTGGGTCACTCTTGAAATTCAGTCTACGTTACGAGACCCCCGACCACCCTCCATGTCTGCCACTTCCTCTGTAGGCCACTGCATAAACACCGGGACAGGGAAGAACAGAGGCCGGCTAACACCTACCCAGTGAGCCACCCAGTCCCCTGGGTCATTAAGGACTAAGTCTAGAGGGAATTCTCTTAGGAACATTTCTCTCTTTTTTTTTTTTTAAGGTTTTTATTTATTTATTTGAGAGAGAGACAGAAAATGAGCAGGGGGAGTGGCAGAGGGAGAGGAAGAAGCAGACTCAATCCCAGGGCCCCGGGATCATGACCTGAGCAAAAGGCAGATGCCTATCCGACTGAGCCACCCAGGAGCCCATCTTGGGGACATGTCTATCTGATTCAGAGATCCCAGTGCTTTGCACCCACTCCTATCATTTATGCATACACATGCCTCCATTCTGGACAACCCTGTCTCCTCCCACTTAATGCTGCTCCTTCCAGTCCCCTGATCATTTAGGCAAGGCAGTAGCTACTATCCGGGAGTCTGTGTACATCTTCACACCTAGTCAGATCTCTGTCCACAAAACATGTATTATCCTGTTCATTACCAAAATATGTGCTCACTGGTAATTTTCAGAGTTCCACTGGTGTGGTGGTGGGGCAACACTACTCCAGAATATCACCCTGCCCAGACAGGACCCAGGCCGCAAAGCTGTTGATGACCACCGAAGAGAGGTGTCGTTGTGACGGGGTAGGCATGTAGGTGTGTGCACGTAACTCCGTCTTTGTCGTCTGAACCTGCTCGGGGGCCCAGCCCCACCACCTACTCAGCAGTGGGCTGCAAACAGGACTGAGTGGACAGGACCACACCCAGCTCATCGTGGATGGTTCCAGTTGCACACATGCTCATGTCTCTTACCACTAGATTTCTACTGGGACCAGTGGCACGGAGGCAGCTTTTTAAATGATACCTAGCTCACTTGCTCAGGCGATGTGATGATGTGAGCCCAAAGCCCACTGAGGCTCAGCAGAGGGGTCACACGCGTCCCAGCACACACACCTATCCCGAGCAGCCTGATATGGTAGGTCATGGCCATGGCCATAGTGTTCTGATGGATAGAAAAGTTATGCCTGGGGTGCCTGGGTGGCTCTGTCAGCTGAGCAGCTAAATCTTGATTTCGGCTCAGGTCATGATCTCAGGGTCGTGAGATCAAGTGCCAGCCAGGCTCTGTGCTTAGTGTGGAGTCTGTTTAAGACTCTCTCGCCCTCCCTCCCCAAAATTCCCCCTCACTCTCTCTCTCAGAAAAAAAAAAAAGTTACACTTACATAATATTGTAGTCTATTAAGCGTGCAATACCATTATGTCTAAAAAGACAATGTACACACCACAGTTGGGGAAATACCTTATTGCTAACAATGCTAATCATCACCTGAGCTGTCAGCGAGTCGTAATCTTCCTGTTTTCAGAGGGTCTTGCCTCTGTGCTGGTGGCTGCTGCCTGGACAGGGTGGCGGGTGCTGAAGATGGAGTGGCTGGGGAGACTCTGAAAATAAGACAACAGTGAAGTTTGCCCCATCGATCGACTCTTCCTTTCCAAACTTCTCAGTGGCAGGTGCTGCTGTATGCCAGCATTTAACCGCAGTAGAACTGCTTTCTGTAGCTGCTTTCAAAATCGGAGTCGATGCTCTAAAACCCTGCCACTGTTTACCAAGTCTGTGAGATAGTCCAGATCCTCGGTTGTCACTTCAACGACGTGCACAGCATCTTCTCCAGGAGTAGCTTCCGACTCAGGGAAGCCCTCTCCTTGCTGCTCCTTCAGAAGCGGCTCCTCGTCCGTTCGAGTTTGACCGTGAGCTTGCCGCGGTGCAGTCCCTTCTTCTGGCTCCACGGCGACTTCCGGTTCTCTTGCTCTCCCCAACACTCCGGTAGTGACTTCCTCCCCGAAGCCTTGAGCCCTTCAGAGTCACCCATGAGGGTTGGAATCCACTTCTTCCAAACGCCTGTTAAGGCTGGTATTTGGAGCTCTTCCCGTGAATGACAAATGTTCTTTTATTTTTTTAAAGTAGCCTCCACAGGCGTAGAGCCCAGTGCAGAGCTTGAACTCACTACCCTGAGATCAAGACCTGAGCTGAGGCCAAGAGTCGGATGCTTAACCGGCTGAGCCACCCGGGCGCCCCAAATCCCAAGTGCCCTTAATGGCGTCTAGAATGCTGAGTCTTCTCCAGAAGGTTTTCAGTCGACTTTGCCCCGCTGCATCAGAGCCGTCACTAAGGCAGCTGCGGCCTTGCCAATGGTGTTTGCTCATGCTAAGACCTGGACGTTGAAAGGACGCCTTGATCCAGGGGCTGCAGGACGGGTGTTGTGTTCGCAGGTGTGAACACAACATTAATCTCGTCGAACATCCCCATCGCAGCCCCTGGGTCACCAGGTGCATTGTCACCAGGGACAAGGATGGTTGTTTTCCCTCTGAGCAGTAGGTCTCAAGACTGGGCTGAAGATATTCAGTAACCGTGTTGTAAAGACACGGCCGCCATCCAGGCTTTGCCGCTGCGCGACGGAGCCCAGGCAGAGGAGATGCAGCATCATCCCCAAGGGCCCTAGGAGTCTCAGAGTGTCCCTGAGCGTGGGCTCCAGCTCGAAGCCCCAGCTGCCTTAGGCCCTGGCAGGACTCAGCCTGTCCTCTGCGGCTCTGAGGCCGGCGCTGACTTCTCTCCAGTGATGAGAGTCCTACACGGCGTCCTCCGCCGGCGGGAGGCTGTTCCGTGCACACCGGAGACCCGTGGTTAGCGCAGCCGCCGTGGCGGATCACGTCAGCTGGCTCCGGGTAACTCGTGGCGGCTCCTCGGTCAGCACCGGCTGCTTCACGTAGCGCTGTCCTGGGGACGGCTTCTTTCCTCCCACCTGCCGAACCACCTCTGCGGGCTTCAGACGGGTGTGCAGGCTCCACGCCTCCCTGGGCCTTCACAGAATTGAAGGGAGTCAGGGCCTTGCTCGGGCTGAGCTCTTGCAATAGCGTTCGCGACCTTTCCCTCTGTGCTTACGGCGGGGCCGTTTGCCGCAACAGACCTGGCTCTGGGCCCGAGTTGGCCTTCGACCCGCCTCCCTCCCTAAGCTTAGTCAGGTCTCGCGCTGGATTTAGAGGGAGAGACGTGCAGCTCTTCCTTTCACAGGACCCTGGCAGGCCACGGTGGGAGTATTAACCGGCCTCATCTCAGTACTGCCGGGTCTCAGGGAACAGGGAGGCCCGGGGAGAGGGCATGAGACGGGGAACGGTAGGCTGATGGGGCGGCGAGAACACACATTCATTGTCTTATGTGGGTGTGGTTTGTGGTGCCCCAAAACGATGATAGTGACATCCAAGCTCACTGATCACAGGTCACCATCACACACACACACACACAATGATGATGATAAAGCTTGAAATATTGGGATAATTACCCAGATGTGACCCAGAGACACGAAGTGAGCAAAAGCTGTTGGGAAAATGGCACCAGTATATTCACTGGAGTCAGGGTTGCAGAAACCTTCAACCTGTAAAGCACGCAGTTATCTGGGGAGCGCCCTGAAGAGAGTTGAGCCCGTATTCCCTCCAGCCCCTTCCTGTCTAGAGAAACGCCATTCACGCCAACAGCTTCACTGATCAGTGTTAGATCGTGTTTAATGAGCACCTTAAATGTGCGAGGCTAAGAATTTTGCATATAGTGGGGCGCCTGGGTGGCTCAGTGGGTTAAGCCTCTGCCTTCGGCTCAGGTCATGATCTCAGGGTCCTGGGATTGAGCCCCACATCGGGCTCTCTGCTCGACAGGGAGCCTGCTTCTCCCTTTCTCTCTCTGCCTGCCTGTCTACTTGTGATCTCTCTCTGTCAAATAAATAAATAAAATCTTAAAAAAAAAAAAAAAAGAATTTTGCATATAGTAACTTACCTTGTCCTCAAAACAGGCACCAGGAGTCCCCTCAGAGAAGCTGCCCGACCCTGCGATAGCACCATGGTAGACACCCAAAGACCACTAACACTATGATCAGGCCTGTTTTGCAGAGGCAGAGACTGAGGCCCCAAAAGGTGGCTACAGAGCTTGCCCCAGATTACACAATGTGGGAATAAGCGAGAACGGACGTGACGGGGCACCTGCGTGACTCAGTTGGGTAAGTGGCCAACTGTTGATTTCAGCTCAGGTCATGATCCTCCATATCACGGAACGGAGCCCGTCATGGGGTTCTGTGCTCAGGGGGAGTCCGTTTGTCCCTCTCCCTCCTCCCATTTGTGCTGTGTCTGTATCTGTCTCTCTTGCTAAAATAAATTACAATCTTTAAAAATAGATAAATAAATAGAATTTTTTTTTTTTTTTTTTTTGAAAGGGGGCTATTAGGCAGGAGCTCACAGACGGGCGGAGGAGGGGGCAAGCCTACAGTGGAAACCTTGGAAAGTTGCCCTGGAGCTTTGACCAGAGCCGATGTGCCCCGGGCAGTGGAGACAGCCTCCCTAGAAGGCGTTGTCCTGCGTTATCGGTTAGGGGAGCATACTTGGCTTTCTCTTGCTGGTCTTAAATTAGAGCCAGGGACAAAAATTAGGGAAGCCGTCTGCTATCAGTCAAGTCCTGGCCAGTTTGGACCGATTGTTACAAGGGTATCGTGTGGCTTCCCACTCTGCTACTAGAGGTGGCAGGGTGGCCTCCTGGGCATGTTGCTGCAGGCTGTGGATCAGAATCCTATCTTTGTAGCTGGTGTGGCCACCGTCCGTTTGCCCATGCAGTCTCTTAACAAAGGAGGTCAGGCCAAGGTTGGAGCTGGGACAGCCTGGCCCCATAGCTGCCCTCTTCAGCACTGCTCGGTGCTCTGTGCTCATAGCGGGCAGCGTCCCCTCCTCGGAGGCAGCCCCACTCTAGCCAGATTCCTGGGTTGAAACCTGCAGCCGCTTGCTCACCCAAATCCCTTGGACAAGTTTCTCCACCATTCTCTGCACCGGCGTCCTCCTCTGTGAAATGGGGTCGTGCCCACGTTATCCTATTACTGTCACCAGGTACTGCGAGGTCTTCCCAGCTACCCAGTTCATTCCTGTTCTCTTGTTTGTAGATTAGCTCCCAGATGAAAAAGTTATAGGAGGGCAGGGCCTCACCTGTTCTACTTATCTGCGTCAGGTTCAGCTGTAGTCGATAGTCACTAAATTGTTGAATATACGAAAAACTAACTATATGCATCATCTCCAGACTGAAGTTTCTCACAAACCCCTCCTCCAATTCATTAATTTGCTAAAGCAGCTCAAAGAACTCGGAGGAACATTTTACCTCCCTGATCACTGGTTTATTACGGGAGAATGTAACTCAGGAACAGCAGATGGGAGAGCTGCCTAGAGCTAGGCGTGGGGAGAGGGCACAGAGCTTCCATGTCCTCTCCAAGGGGGCCACTCCCCCCCATCGCCACATACGCATCCACCCAAAAGCTCTCAAATCCCATTCTTGGGGGTTTGTATGGTGGCTTTATTACATCCACAATTACATCGCTGGCAATTCATGAGTGACCCAACCTTCAGCTCCTCTCCCCTCCCTGGGGGTCATCTCATTAATATAAACCCAGGTGTGGTTGAAAGGGCTTTTTTAGGAATATCGACTCCTTTATTGCTCTTAGGAAATTGCAAGCCTGTTAGGAGGTCTGAGCCAGGAATGGGGATGAAGGCCCAATGCAAATTTCTCATTATAAATCACACTAGTGATAAACGGTAAGGCAAATAAAGCGAGAGAGAAGGGGCATCCAGGAAGGCTGTTAAATTTTAAGGTAGGGTTACCACGGAAGGCCTGAGGAGGTGACGCTGCAGGAAACCAGCAGGCAGTGGGGGACGAGACCATGAGGCCACTAGGGGAAGAGCCTTCCAGGTAGAGCGATAGGGGCAGCATAAGCATGGATAAGAGATGCAGATGGGGATGGGGAACAGACAACATGGGCCCTTTGCTTTTACTTTGAGATGGGAAACTGCTGGAGAGTTCTGAAGAAGAGGGACATTGTCTGACCCACATGATGGGTCACTGGGACAGGACGCCAGTCATTCTGTTGAAAACAGAGGATACGGGGGCAACGATGGAATCCGAGGAGGTGAGGAGCCCGGAAGGTACCGCAATCCTCCCTGTGAATAATGTCGCTTCTGCCCACATGTTGGCCATGAAAGTGGAGTGGTCAGATATAGGTCTGCAGCGTTCGGAAGGTGGCACGCATAGGGGTTTTTGTTTTTTTGTTTTTGTTTTTTTTTTTAGATTTTTATTTATTTATTTGACAGAGATCACAAGTAGGCAGAGAGAGAGGGGGAAGCAGGCTCCCCACTGAGCAGAGAGCCCGATGCGGGGCTCAATCCCAGGACCCCGAGATTATGACCTGAGCCGAAGGCAGAGTCTTTAACCCACTGAGCCATGCAGGCGCCCCCATAGGGGTTTTTTAGACAAATTTAGATTCATGGCAAAATTGAGAGGAAGACACAGAGATTTCCCTTGCACCCAAACCCCACTCATGCCCGGTCTCCCCACTATCGACATCCCCCACCAGAGGCCGCATTTGTCACCGCTGATGAGCCTCCATCAGTGGTCATCAGCAGAGTGCACAGCTTGCGTAGCAGCCCCTCGTGGTGTTGTGCACGCTGTGGGTTCGGACAGTTGTCCAGCGGCCCGTATCCACCACTATGGTCTCACACAGAGTCGCTTCACTGGCCTCCAAATCTGTGCCCCTCCTGTTCGTCCCACCCCCCGAACCTCCAGCAATCATTCATCGTTTTACTGTCTCCAGTTGTGCCTTTTCTAGAACGTCCTACAGTTGGAATCATACAGCATGCAGCCTTTTCAGATGGTCTGCTTTCGCGTCGTAATGTCCATTTGAGGTTCCTCCATGTCTTCTCGTGGCTTGATATTCCGGCTCTTCAGCACTGAAGGACAGCCCGTTGTCTGGACGGGCCAGCTGGCTTAGTCCACCATCTACGACGGACATCTTGGTTGTGCGCAGGTTCTGGCCATGATGAGCGGTGCTGTTGTAAACATCCATGCGCAGGGTTTTGTGGGGTCCCACATATTCAGTTCCTTTAGATCAATACCAAGGAACATCCTTGCTGGAGACAGTCGCACCAACTGCACAGCTGAGAGTATATTCTGTTTTATAAGAAATCTCCAGACTGGGGCGCCTGGGTGGCTCAGTGGGTTAAAGCCTCTGCCTTCAGCTCGGGTCATGATCCCAGGATCCTGGGATCAAGCCCCGCATCGGGCTCTCAGCTAGGCGGGGAGCCTGCTTCCTCCTCTCTCTGCCTGCCTCTCTGCCTGCTTGTGATCTCTGTCAAATAAATAAATAAAATCTTTAAAAAAATAAATAAATTGGACAAAACTATAAAAAAAAATCTCCAGACTGTCTTCCTAAGTAGCTGTATCATTCTGTGTTCCCACCAGCAAAGAACGAGGGCCCCTGTTGCTCCACAGCTCCCCAGCATTTGGTGGTGTCAGCGTTCTGGATTTTGGCCACTCTGATAGGCATATAGTTGTATCTCATCGTTGCTTCCCTTTGCATGTCTCAGATGGCACAGGATATGGAGCAACTTTTCATGCGCTCACGTGCCGTCAGTAGAACTCCTTCCGTGAGGTGTCTGTTAAGGTTTTAGGCCTATTCTGGGGGCTGGGGGGTTAGGTTCTTGTTTTGTTCTTAAGTAGGCTCCATGCTGAGCATGGAGCCCAACGTGGGGCTTGAACTCATGACCTTGAGATCAAGAGGTGAGCTGAGATCAGGAATCAGATGCTTAGGGGGCGCCTGGGTGGCTGAGACAGTTGGGCTTCTCACTCTTGATCTCAGCTCAGGTCTTGATCTCAGGGTTGTGAGTTCAGCCCTGTATTAGGCTCCATGCATGGAGCCTACTTACAAAAAAAAAAAAAAAATTAAAAAGTTGGGTGCTTAACCAGCTGAGCCATTCAAGCGCCCCTGGTCGGGCTGTTTCCTGTTGTTGAGTTTTAAGAATGATATATATTTTTTGGACAGCGGTCCTTTATCAGTTCTGTCTTTTGCAATATGTTCTGTGTTTCATTTTAATGAAGTCCAGTTTATCAATTCCCTCATCGGCCCCACCTTTGGTGGTGTGTTTGAAGTGTCGCCGCCACACCCATGGTCTGCTAGGTTTTCTGTTATCCCCCATGAGTTGACTAGCCCTGCATTTTATACTGAGACCTATGATGCATTTTGAGTTCATTTTTTTTTTAAAGATTTTATTTATTTATTTGACAGAGAGATCACAAGCAGGCAGAGAGGCAGGCAGAGAGAGAGGAGGAAGCAGTCTCCCCTAGAGAGCAGAGAGCCCGATGCGGGGCTCGATCCCAGGACTCTGAGATCATGACCTGAACCGAAGGCAGCGGCTTAACCCACTGAGCCACCCAGGCGCCCCGAGTTAATTTTTGTAAAGAGTGTAAAGTCTGTGTCTGTATTTTTTTTAATAAAGATTTTATTTATTTAAGAAGGACAGAGAGGGTGAGAGCTCATGAGCAGGGGGAGGGGCGAAGGGAGAGGGAGAAGCAGGATCCCTGCTCCGATGCTGGGCTCAATCCCAGGACCCTGGGATCATGACCTGAGCTGAAGGCAGATGCTTAACCAACTGAGCCACCCAGGTGCCCTTTTTTTGTGTGCGTGTGGATGTCCTTTTGAGTTTTTTGTTTTTTGTTTTTTAAAGTAAGCTCTAGGCCCAACATGGGATTCAAACTTATGACCCTGAGATCAAGAGTCACATGCTCCACTGACTGAGCCCGCCAGGCACCCACAACTTTTTTTTGTTTTCTTTTCTTTTTAAAGATTTTATTTTTTGAGAGAGAGCATAGAGGGAGAGTGAGAAGGAGACGCCTACTCTCTGCTGAGCAGGGAGCCCGATGTGGGGCTTCATCCCAGGACTCCAAGACCATGACCTGAGCCAAAGGCAGACACTTAACCGACTGAGCCACCCAGGAACCCCCCATCCACAAGTTTTGTAATGAGGAATTTTTTAAGGGAAGACTCAAGACAGAGATACTGAGTACTGAGTCAGTTAAGAACTCTGTTGCAAAGAAGAGAGAGCCTGGGCAACATATTTACAAGCCAGTTACCAAAGAGGCCCAAAGAACAGTGTTAACTGGGCAGGGGTTGGTGTCCTGTTTTAAATTAATCTAAGCTTACAGGAAATTGAGGTTCGAACAAATCTGTTTACTGAAAAGGGTAGGAAAGAAAGAAGGAACAGGTGCCACAGAAATTGGGAAACTAGAGAGAGATGCTTTCAGCCCCAGAATCATGACCATGTGACAGTGTTTCAGTAACGAAATCCATGGGACGAAAGTACACATTTTAAAAATAGACACGTAAATACTGGAAGTGGGTGCTGATAACGTTCAAGTAGTTTCTTAAGCAGAAAGGCAGCTATAGGAACCATCTCACAATGTGTACTTTATTCATACGTGTTTCAGCTTTTAATAGAATATATGTAGAAAAAAAGACCCGGATCATAAATGTATGGTATAAAATAGAATTCTACACACCTGAATAAACACCACCCAGGCCAAGAAAAAGAACCCCACCCGCATTCCACCAGCCCCACGAGTCCTTCCTGACCTTCCCCTCCCCAACCCAAACCTGTCCGGAAAGTGCAACACTCATGTCCTTCTTCTCTTCACGTGTTACTTTGATTTATGCCTTTGTGTGCACCTGAAACGCTTCGTGAAGATCTTCTCAAAAGAAAGTTTAGTGTGGGGGGGAGAGTGCAGACCTTGGACTCAGAAAGACCAGGTTTTAACTCCCAGCCCAGCGGGCTACCTCCTAGAGGCGTGACCTCCTCCGGGCCTTTCCCTCATCCATATAAGCAAATGCAAACACCCACACTTCCCAGGACTGTCACCCGGATTCAAATCACAGACTCCACATTTATTCAACACGTTTACTGAGCCCTCTTGAGACCTAAGCCCTGTAGAAACCAGAGATGAAACAAACCCCGTCTTTACCCTCAAGAAGCTCACACTGTGGCAACAGGAACTACAAAACGTCACAACCAGTAAGTGCTTTGAAACAGGGAGGGAAATAAGAAGGATGTAGTGTTTCTAGATCCGGAGTCAAAACCTAACTGTAGAGAGAGGCAGGAGGGTTCGCAGCCTCCCCTATGCAGAGATGAGCTTGGGACCATCTGGAAAGGCTCTGTCCACAGACGCAGCCACATCCCCACGGGTCTCTGGAGTCACTCACTGCAGGCTGGCCCACTGCAGGGACGTGTAGACCACCTTACCATCAGGCTGAGGAGAACAGAGCAGCAGCGTCTTTCTGACGCTGGTTCCCAGGCGGCCAGCAGAAACCAGGTCCTGCAGTGGAATGGGGTCCCCCGGAGCCCAGCACTGAGCAATGTAGTGGGCATGGAAACGAAGTGGGTCACCTGGGTGAAAGACAGACACACAGAAGGTCCCAGTGGCAGAGCGCTGGAAGACACTGGAACGTGCACAGGTAGGAGACAGGAATCAGCTTAGTAATCACTATGAATATTTCAAAATAGCTATTCTCGGACCCAGCAATTCCACCTCTTGGAATTTTTTACCTATAAGGATAACAGTACTAAGATATACCTATGAAGATGTTCACCCTGTTACCATTTACAACCGCTAAGAAAGGGAGACAACCAAACCACGGACTTGCTAAGTTCATGGTCTCACCACAAGACCAGCTGTTAAAATGACAAGAATGTATCCGGGTGGGGAGGTGCAGGATACACTCGGGGCAAGCCGTCATACGCATACAGCATGATCGCATTTAAAAAAACGAGACAAAACAGTTAACTGAATAGATCATTGTCGTGACATAAGCACCAGGACCACGAAGTCCCTCAAAGCCACGAGGAGTGCACAGGATGTCAGGTCCAAGGAGAAGTGACTCTAACCGACCACAGGAAGAATTCACAATGCGATGGAGTAATGAACAGATGAGCGATGAAGATGTTCCACACAAGGGCCCAACAGTAAATACTTGCAGGTTTGTCGGCCACATTACAAGGGCTCGCCTCTGCCACTGGCTCCGCCTGAGCCACAGGCCATATGGAACAAACGGCCGGGGCTGCCTCCCAGTAGCTTTCCCTTTAAAACCTGGGTGGCGGTCTGCCCCCGATTAGGTAAATCCGTCCAAGCAGAGCAGGAGCCGGAGTCAGGCCCCAGTCAGAGGTTGGTAAGTGCCAGGAGTGAACATCGACAAAGGAAGGGCGGTGAGGCATCCCATCTGAGAGGACCGTCCGCTGGGTGTCCAGCCAGGAGCTAGGAGCCGGGCGTCGCTGGGACAGCTCTGCCCGCTCAGGAGGAAGCATCAGAATACGTGAGAAGTTCCCGGAACTGTTCCAGGAGGTTTAGTGCCTTTTAAGTTCGGACACCTTTACTGTTGGAGACAGGCGAGAGCCTCAGTCCTTGAATATTTTCATCTTCGGGGGGCAAGGATCCTACGTACATCACATTTACTGAGTATGTATTGTTTTAGAAATATTGACCCATTAGAACTAACAGGTCAGCCGTGCAGTTCAGTTTCAGATGTGTGATTGAGTTACTGGTGGATTTAACCTTGTTTTAATTGGAATGTTTTAGTAAGCCTACTGACAGAATTAGAACACATAAACTTAAAACTCACCCCATTTACAACTTATTAGATCTGAGTTTTTGACAAGTTCCATAATGAGGACACCCTACAACTTAAAAAGGAAAATAAACATATTAAAATTTAAAATGCAAGGGTGTCTGGGTGGCTCAGTCCGCTAAGCGTCTGCTTTTGGCTCAGGTCATGAGCTCAGGGTCCTGGGATCGAGTCCCATATTGGGCTCCCTGCTCAGTGGGGAGCCTGCTTCTCCCTTTCCCTCTGCCTGCCACTCCCCCTGCTTGTGCTCTCTATCTAATAAACAAACAAAATCTTCAAAAAAAAATTTTAAATGCAGCTTATAACATTGAAAATTATGTAACTCCTTTCACGAGTGGGATCAAACGCGGACTAACAGTCCCCTTAAAATCTGCTAGATTGGAAAAAAAGATTTGTAAATTGACCTGAAAGCTTAGAAAAGAACTAGATATTAGTATCCATATGTTTCGTGAGTCCAACATCCATTTTCAAAACCAAAATAGTCTTTCACATACAGAAAAACAGTAGCAAGGTATGACCATGTGGTCATCTGCAGAGCATGGGGCGGTGAACTGCTCTCAGCTCCTGAGTCAGTCCCTCAGTTGAGTGCTTGGTCTGAGAAGACACGAAGGCTTGTAGCTCATCCTTCAGTCTCCAGCCAACAGCTAAGATCTGACTACTTACCTGGTGCTTCTATCTGCCTGTGTTCTCAGGAGGAACAAAAAAGGCGATTTCCTGTAGACTTACTTTTTTAGCCTTTTAGTTAGACAGTAAAGGCACTCATACTACAAATTCAAAAATTACCTGGTACACTGAAAATCTCCTTTACCTACACCTGATGCAAATTCCCTCCCAGAGGTAACCGCTGTACTTGGGCTGAAGTACGTCCTTTCAGGCCTTTTTCCATTTGCTACTTGCTTTCTAGTCAGTTATCCATTTTAAGTTCTTCTCATGTTCTTTCACTCGAGCCATATAGTTTTAAGTAATCTCTACACCCAGCGTGAGGCTTGAACCTACAACCCTGAGATCAAGAGTAGCATACTCCCCCAACTGAGCCCGCCAGGGGCCCCGCAAGCCATGATTTTTAAGGCTATTTAAATAATGTGTATATAACTCCATGACAACATAAAACACAATTCACTTTTTGCCATACCTGTTTTCGACACGTGGTTCTTTCTTTTTTTCCTTCCCCCTTTGGTCATTTTTTCATAAATGTACGTGGACCTACATTAATCTTTGACAACTAACACCAATAAGTAACCACTAACCTATTAACAATCACTCTGGCTGCTCACTAATATTTCACTACTGTAAAGAATCCCGCAACGACGATTTCCTGTATGTTCTGTGCACATAGCTAGGTGTCTCTAAGTGAAACCTCTGGATCAAAGAAAGTGCTTAATCAGATTTGCTAAATCGCCCTCCACATGGGCTTGGGTTCCCAAGTGTTCCTGTCCTTCTATGGGTTTCAGAGGCTGAGAAAAGACAAAAAAGAAAAATGCAGAGGGTCGGGGGCTTGTCAAAAAAGGGGCAGCAATAGGAGGTCCCAACAAAACTCACCAGGATAGACCAGGAAGTCACCCCCGAACTTGCCAGCAGCACTGAGGAAGAAGCCTCGCTCCCACAGGTCTCTGTAGATGCTGTAGCGGAGCTCATGGGCAGGACGGCCAGCATGAGGCCAGTCTTTGGACTGGACACGCCAATCCAGGGGCCTCGCCTTGATGGGCCGAGGCCTAGCAGTGGCCAGCTGGACCAGCAGGGCGGACCTGGGCAAAGGGGCCACCTCATCTGAAGGCCCTGGCTGGGGAGAAGAGGAACCTGGGGGCGGTGAATGCAGGAGAGAGCGGTGAACGCAAGGACAGGCTTTCCCATCCCCCAGAGGGACCCAGATCCGAGCTTCCCGCCCAAGATTCCCCAAAGATCTCCCACCTCCTTCCGCTGGCCCCTGGACTCCACTCCCACCCTCACCTGCTTCCTCGGGCTCCGCAGGAGCCTGGCTAGCGCTGGCCTCACTCTCCGCGGCAGCCGGGTTCGCACCGGCCCCCTGGCTCTCGCTGACCCCTGACTCCTGTTCCAGCTTCTGCTTCTTCGCAGCCTGGCCCTCCGCAATCTTCTCTAGGAGCTCCTGACGACGAATCTCGCGGGCCTCAGCTGCCAGGGCGCTTTGCTCCTGGAAGCCCTGCTCTTGCTGGCGTTTGAAGGATGCCAGAGCCTGAGAAGTAAGCCGGCGGGAATGCCAGGATCCAAGTCTGCCCCGCCTTAGGAAGCCAGGAACCCCGACTCCCTGACTCCTCCCAACCCCAAAGCCCGAACCCGGGGATCCTAGTGTCCTGCATACACACTATTCCAGAATCCAGGGCGCCCAGAAGCCCTCCCACCGCAGGGACCCCGAGTCTACTTCCGCAGGTCCAGGGCGTTCGCGTCCCTGGCCCGCGCCTTACCAGGCTGTGTTGGCGCGGATCCGGGCGCGGGGCGCTGACCAGGGTCACGGCGCCGATCTCCGCCAGAAGCCGCGCCTCTTCGGGCATCAGCAGCAGCGGGAGGCCCAGGCGCGAGTTCTGGCGGGGCCCGCGGGGCAGGGCGCCCACCGTGCGGCCCCCCACTCCCAGACGCTCCCGCAGTGCCTGCACCGCCTCGGCCCCCCATACCAGGGAGCGGCCGTTCGCGACCTCCACCACCAGCATCCTCCTGCGGAAGCCAGGGGAGCACAGCGGTCACCGACACAGCGCTCCCACCGCCTGGGGTGGGGTGGGGGTGGAGGGTCTCAGCGAGGCCCCGCCCCTAAGCCTGGAGGGTGGAGCCTCGCCCGGGCCACGTTCGCCACCTGCCGATTCTCCAGGCCGGGCCCCTCCCCCTGGGCGCCGAGTCGCTAGGGCGCCGCTGGGCCCCCCGGACCCTGAGGTCAGTGTTCCGGCCTTCACGCCTTCTCCGCTCGGAGAGAAGGCTCCCTTAGTGCGGGGCCACGCCCCCTCGAGTGTCTCGGGACTGGGCCCCTCCCCTTACCAAACCACCGCGGCGTGGCCTCAGAACCTCCTCACGCGGAGTGAGACGCCCACCGTGGAAGCCCCGCCCCCGCCCGGACCTCTCGGCTCGGCCGAACTCACAGCCCCGCCCCCTCCCGAAGGCCGATGGCTCGGGGTTCGGGCGCCCTCGGCTCCCGTCAACCGCGCAGCCAGGCCCCGCCTCCTCCGGCCGCCAGCGCTCCCGGTAGGGGAGTACCCGCCCCACTGAGCGAACCCCACAGCCGGAGGCTCCTCCCACTGAACACCCGCTGTCCGTTCCCCGCTCGGGCGGGCTCACCCACTTCGCGAGCGTTCTCCTCAGAATGCCGCACCGTCCTCCGACAGAACCAGTCACCTCGTAAACACCAGCTCTCACTCCCGGCGGAGCCACCCCCTACGTAGCGCGCCACGCGCCGCTTCCTCCACCCCTCCCCATCCCGACCCCCTGCGTCAATTTCGTCACGCCGCCACCTCAGCGAAGCGGGAAGTCTGGGATCCGCCCCCAGTGGCGCCGTAGCCCCGCCTTCCCGTGGAGTGGCACACCTTGGTCCCGCCCTCGCGAAGCGAACCTCCCCCAGCCGCTTGGGCTCCGCCTCTAGAAAAAGTGAGGCTAAATACCTTGGTCCCGCCCTAGTAGCGTACACGTCAGCTGGGGTCCCGCCCCCTCAGGCTGGACTGCTGTTAACCCCGCCCCCTTGGAACGATCCAGATCACCGCCTCCCTTCGTGTTGCTTAAGCCTGTGGCCCCGCCTCCTTCTTACCCTCTACCCGGGACTCCGCCTATCTCTTAATCTGAGTCAAACAGGGCCTGTGACTCCGCCCACTTCCGGCCGAAGCTCTTGGCCCCGCCTACATCCGAACAGGGACCGAAACTCGTGGCCCCGCCTCCAAACTGCCGCCGATTGTGGCCAAAGGAACCCGAAGCGGAAGCCCCGCCTCCTCCCGAAGCTTCGGGCCCCTCCTTCTGGCAAGCCCGAGGCTCCGCCTCTTTACGTGCTCCTGGCTCGGTTGCCGTGCGGTCCAGGTGCTGCGGCGGAGTGGTCCTCTCCGGCGCTCGGAGCCCGCCGCTTCCCTACCTGGCCCGCAGCCTGACGGAGCCGCGCACCCGGCCCGGGCGGGACCGCGACGGAGCGGCGCGCGCTGGACTGGGGAGGCGTGGCCGGAGCCGGGGCGCCGGTGAGCCGGGACTGCTCGGCCGCCTCCCGCCCGGCGAGCGGCGCGGAGCCGGGCCCAGGTGGGCCGGGGCGGGGCCGGGTTGGGGGGTGGCTGCGGACCCGCGGGCCGACCGGGGCGGGCGTGGCACCGAGAGCGCGGCCGAGCGGGGAGTGGCGTAACCGCCTGTGGCTCTGCCGGGGAGGTCTGACCTGAGCTGGGGGGGAGCTGGGGAGGAGCTGGAGGGGGCGACCTCCGGGCTTTGGGTGGGAGAAGCGTCTGCAGCTCCGGAGCAGGTGGAGGCCGGAGCCTGGGTTCCCGCAGAGGGAGGCCCGCCGGGTCCCTGGATCCTCGGAGGAGGAGGAGACTGGGAGCTCTGGAATCTTGGGCTCTCCGCGGGAAGGGCCCGGGACAAGGGTTGTTGCTGGGTTCTCAGAAGGCGATGTCTGAATCTTTGGGTCTTCAGTGAGGGGGGAGTAGCTTTGATTTCTCCGATCGCAGAGGGGCTGAGAGGTCTGGATTCCAGGAGAAGACAACTGGTGGCTTGGGTTCTCAGAAAAGCGGGGCTGGGGGTGGATTTCTTTATCTTCAAGGGAGGAAGGTTCTGGAGGTCCGGATTCCCCTCTTCGCAGAGGAGAGGAGCTAGGGTGGGACTCCATGATCCTCGACAGCTGGGGACTAGGGAGAGTGAATTCCTGAATCCTCCGAGGGGGAGGGGTGAAGGCCCGGACTCCTGGGTTCTCACCGTGAATCTCTGCCCCTCCCCCAGACCATGTCGCCTGAAGAGTGGACTTATCTAGTGGTTCTTCTTATCTCCATCCCTATCGGCTTCCTCTTTAAGAAAGCTGGTGAGTCAAGTTCCCTCCCTAGTGGAAGATGGGGGGGGGCAGGCAGGGGACTCCCTGGAAGGTTCCAGGCTTATGCTGTCCCTTCTCTCTGCAGGACCCGGGCTGAAGAGATGGGGGGCAGCAGCTGTGGGCCTGGGGCTCACCTTGTTCACCTGTGGCCCCCACACTTTGCATTCTCTGGTCACCATCCTTGGGACCTGGGCCCTCATTCAGGCCCAGCCCTGGTGAGGATTCGGTGGGGAGGGTTTGGGGAGGGGGGAAACGGGGGGGGGGGGCGGGGGGGGAGGAGGAAGCAACCTGTTATCCTCTTTGGGTTTGTCTCCCTTTCTGCCTTTGTCTCTGGGTGTCTCTTGTTTATCTCTGAATTCTCTGTGTGGGTGCGTCTGTTTTTCTTCCTCTCCTGCCTCTTCTGGGTCTCGTCCCTGTGTGTCTCACCTGGTCCCTGAGATCCAGTTCATGTATTCAGGAGAAAGGAGGACTTGTGCAGGCCCTGCTACCATTCGCGTTTCTATCATGTCTCTCTCCCTCCTTTTTCTTGTCTCCCGCAGAAAAAATGGAGGACTGGAGGGTTTTCACCCGAAAGCCTCTCTTGAGCCCTCCTCATTCTCTTCTCTGTCATGGTGCGTTTCTGTGTGGCTGTGCCCTTTCTTCCACGGTCCCTCCCCCATTTTCTGTGGGAGGTGGGGGAGGATCTGTAGCTGGAATCTGGCGGAGGCCTAGGCGAGGGCTCTGTACCCAGCACGGCCGGCCTTCTGCCTTTGCCTCAGCTCCTGCCACGCCCTCGCCCTCGCCTGGACCTTCTCCTACCTCCTGTTCTTCCGCGCTCTCAGCCTGCTGGGCCTGCCCACTCCCACGCCCTTCACCAATGCCGTCCAGCTGCTGCTCACCCTGAAGGTCAGACTCCCCTCCAGCCCTCCCTTTGTGCGTGGGGATCTCCCCATCCTCACCTCCCCCTCCCGCCCACTCCCCGGGGAGCAAGGGAGGGGAGCAAGGGAGGCGGGCTTTCATCTCCCACACACCCCAGGGGTGGGACTTCACCTCTCTTGTGCTCTGGGGCAGGCCCTCACCTCCCAGCTATGCTCTGGGGTAGAGAAGCACATTCCCGCCCCCTGCCCCCCACCCTCCTAGCATAGCCGTCTGTGTGCTTCCCGGAGGCTGAGTGCTTCCCCGACGTGCTCGTGCTCTCGAGGACTGCATGTTGGTAGCGAGCCATTTAGCGAAGTAGGAGAAACAGCTTGGGAGAGAAGGCACTTACCTAAGCGGAACCCCCCGGTCCCACCGGAGACTGAAAAGTCAGGAGCTGCCACGTGCTGGGCTCGCGAACCAGGTCTCGCCCGCGTCCTGCCTTCTCCACGGGAAGGCGAGGACAGGCAGGAGTCGGTTAGCCAAGAGTTGGAGGGAGAGCCTTTCGGATGTCGGAGCAGCTTGTGGAAGGGAGCAGGCCGGTGTGGGGGGGCGGGCAGGCCACACGCATTCAGCCCCAGGGGTGGGGGTGGGGGTGGGGAGCAACCCAAAAGCGACAGACTCCGAGACCGGGGTTAGATTTGGAGAGGAAGGAAGGTTTCTGGCCCGAGCAGTTAATTGGCTGCTGGTGCGGTTGCCGAGGAGACAGGCCAGAAAAGGACCTGCTCTGGGGAGTGACCCCGTGTTCCCTTCTGGGTGCGTGAAGTTTGAGGAACCACGGAGGCCTAGGACTGTCAATGGCCAGAGGCCCCGAGATGGGTTTGGGGGTTGGAGGGAGGAGCCCAGTCTGGGGGTACAGTTCGGAGATCCCGAGAGCATGGGTGATACCAAAGCATGGGCTGCAGAAAAACCCAGAAAAGGGAGCACAGAGGGGGAGAGGCCAAGGAGGGACGGTGGGGGACACCCGCTGGCGAGAAGCCGCTACACTGCCACTCCGGACTCCGGAAGCCCGCTGCCCGCAGGAACGGACCTCAGCTCCCCGCTCAGCTCCCAGGGGCACGCTGGCCACAGCATCCCTCTGCTGCTGCAGTACGGGGCGGTGAGGAAGTCCCGGGGTCTGTCTGACTGTCCCCCACCCGTGCCCCTTCCCCCCAGCTGGTGAGTCTGGCCAGTGAAGTGCAGGACCTGCACTTGGCCCAGAGGAAGGAAATGGCCTCCGGCTTCAGCAAGGGGCCCAGCCTGGGGCTCCTGCCCGACGTTCCCTCCCTGATGGAGACGCTCAGCTACAGCTACTGCTACGTGGGAATCATGACAGGTGAGTGTGCCTGCGCCCCCAGGCCTATCCCCTGCCCCTCGTCACCCTCTGTCTCCGCTCCCCTCCCCGGGTTTGGTGCCCGTCCAGTGTCCCTGCCTCCGCTCCAGTGTCTGCTCCTCTGAGGGCGAGCGTTGAGGTGTGGGTCTAGCTCAGCCTCTCCCACTGTTCTCCAGAGCAGACACAGACTGTTCTCGGCCTCAGTGATGGCTCCCAGCTTCTTGGGGGGACACGGGATGAAGCGAAAAGGTCCACACAGCCGCGCTGTTAATGCCACCCGGGGAACAACTATTCCCGTTATGCTCCCACTTGTGCCTCGGAATGTTTTTCATTCGTGTTGACCTTCCAGAAGGTTCTCTTTTCAATGGCAGCTGTGACTACTGAGCTGTAATGGGCATGTTCACCCACTGAAACGACATGCCATTCGCTCGCTCATTGGAGTTGGGGGTCCAGCTGCCACTGCCACGTCATTGTAGGACAGTTGTGTCACCCCACAAGGGGACCGCGGGCCCTGCCGCCATCATCCTTCCAGCCTGCATCTGCCCCCAGTCCGTGGACACCACCAGTCAGCCTCCTGTCTCTGTAGACTTGCCCATTCTGATCATTTATGAATGGGATCCTACTCTCTCTGGCCTTGTGTGACCTGGGAGGCTGTCACTTCTGTCCATCCCACTGCCCCCTCCCCTGGCCGGGTCTACAACTGTTCCCTCTCCATCAGTGACCCCCTGTGGTCCCTGCCCTGCTTGGGGTGGTAGGAGGGCAAGGGAAACCGGATTCCAGCACTTGGCAGCCTGTGGTGGTTTCCTAGGTCTTTGAACAGAGCTCCCAGTCCTCAGTGTCTGTAAGGCCGGGCGCCTCGCCCCTGCAGGCCTCTGACTTCCCCCACCAGCCTCTTCTTCCCCAGAAGCACTGCTCGACCCCCTCCCTCATGCACAGCTGCCTCCCACCCCCACCCTCGGGGTCTGGCTTGTCCATCCCCATCTTCCTGAGGGCCTTGTCTCCATAGCATCCCTTCTCCAGGTCTTTGTTCCTCTCGATCTGGCTGTCCTCTTTCTCCTTGAGTCCCGTGAGCTCTCCCTTTCTGGTTTCTTTCTTTCTCTTAAGATTTTATTTTATATTTTTAATTTCTCTCTCCTTCCAAGTTTTATTTAAATTCTTGTTAACATATAGTGTTGTATTGGTTTCTGGAGAATTCAGTGCTCCTCACAAATGCCCTCCTTAATGCCCATCCCCCATCCAGCCCATTCCCTGCCCACGTCCCCCCATCAGCCCTCAGTTTGTTCTCTATCATTAAGAGTCTCTTACGGCTTGCTTCCCTCTCTTTTTCTCCCCTTCCTCTGGGTTCCTCTGTTCTGTTTGCTAAAGTCCACATATGAGTGACGTCCCGTAGTGTTTGTCTTTCTCTGACTTACTCACGGAGCGTCGTACTCTCTAGTTCCATCTACGTCATTGTGAACGGCTGGATTTCATTCTTTTTTATTGGCCGAGTAATATTCCTTTATGTATACACACCACACTTAAGATTGTATTTTTTTTTTTAAGATTTTATTTATTTGGCGGGGAGACAGTGAGAGAGGGAACACAAGCAGGGGGAGTGGGAGAGGGAGAAGCAGGCTTCCCGCCTAGCAGGGAACCCGATATGGAGCTCGATCCCAGGACCCTGGGATCATGACCCGGAGCTGAAGGCAGACGCCCAACGACTGAGCCACCCAGAGCCCCTTAAGATTTTTTTTTTTTTTAAGATTTTATTTATTTATTTATTTGACAGACAGAGATCACAAGTAAGCAGAGAGGCAGGCAGAGAGAGGGAGAAGCAGGCTCCCCGCCGAGCAGAGCGCCTGCTGCGGGGCTCAATCCCAGGACCCTGGGACCACGACCTGAGCCACCCAGGGACCCCTAAGATTGTATTTTTAAGTCACCTCCACACCCAGCACCCAACGTGGGGCTAGAACTCAGGACCCCCAAGATCAGGAGCCTCCCAACTCACTGGCTTCTTGTCCCTTTCAGTCTCCCTCTCCTCGTTCCAGGTTTCATACCCATCCCCCACCCTCTGGGCTTCCAGACCCTGAGCTGCAGCTCCCTCCCAGCCCTAGGAGTCTCTGACCAGCTGCCCCCTCCACAAGCCTCTGCTTCTCCCCCGCATCCAGTTCGCAGTCTCTGGCCCCTTCACCAGACTCTGCTTCCTCCCCGCCCCACCCCAGCTCCCCAGTCTCAGGCCCCCAGCCTCCAGACCCCAAGCGTCTGACCAGCTGCCCCCTCCCTCCCTCTCGCCACAGGCCCGTTCTTCCGCTACCGCACGTACCTGGACTGGCTGGAGCAGCCTTTCCCGGGGTCCGTGCCCAGCCTGCGGCCCCTCCTGCGCCGCGCCTGGCCGGCCCCGCTCTTCGGGCTGCTCTTCCTGCTGTCCTCGCACCTCTTCCCGCTGGAGGCCGTGCGCGAGGATGCCTTCTACGCCCGCCCGCTGCCTGCCCGCCTCTTCTACATGGTCCCCGTGTTCTTCGCCTTCCGCATGCGCTTCTACGTGGCCTGGATTGCCGCGGAGTGCGGCTGCATTGCCGCTGGCTTCGGGGCCTACCCCGTGGCCGCCAAAGCCCGGGCCGGGGGCGGCCCCACCCTCCAATGCCCACCCCCCAGCAGGTCAGGCAGCGGGAGGGAGGCCTCCCCAGACCCGGCAGGCCCCATCAGCACAAACTGGCCCTGCCCCTAGCAGGGAGGAGAGCGGGGGAGTAGGGGGGCGGGGTCACCACCTGTTGTCAGTGCAGTGTCACCCCTGGACATCACAACCCACCTGCCCCTGGCCTAGGGAGCTGCCCCTCTCCTGAGGAGCAGCACTCCCAGGACCTCCCGCTGCCCCTTGTGCTACTGCTTGTCCCCTCAGGATGGTGGACTGCTGTATGTTGTCAGGAGAAGGAAGGTGGCTTCTCAGCGACCATGTGCCTCCCCTCTGTCGCCATGGAAGTGTCACCCCAGTAACTCCGTTGTTCTGGTTACTTGGGATACCATCTTTGGGCCCACTCTTTGTTGCTAGGGCAGTGGTTCCCTAGCAACTGGCCTGCCCCTCTTTGCTAGGGAAGCGGTTCCCTAGCAACCGTGGCCTGTCCCTTCCTGCCCCAGGACTGGCTTACCCCCACCCCCACCCCCCAGACTGCCCTTTGCTGCTAGAACCCTGCTCCCCTTCCCCTCAACCATGGGATGCCCTGGCAGCCTGCACTTTCTAGGGAAATGACATCCCTGACCGTGCTGCCCTCTAGCGGGGGTGGTGGGTGATACTCCTAACCACCGCAGGTCGCTTTCCTACCATTGCCCAGGACATACCGTGGTAATGATGAATTGACCTGGTTAACAATGTTACACCCTCCTCCCACCCCACTGCCAGTAATTAGGGGCATCTTGTTGCTAAGGAAGTGTTGCACCTACGTTGCTAGGGAAATGGTGCTCCCAGCAACAGGGAATGGACCGCCCCACTGTTCTTGGCAACCAGGGGTGGCCTTCTGCCTGGGGCTAGGGCTACGGGGAGCAGCCCATTGATGTAAATTATGAATTCCTCCTTGCTCGGGTTGGGCCATCCCCTAGTTGTCATGGACAGCCATTCCATTAGGGGGGAAGCAGCACCCCCACACAAATTTCAGCCACTGCCCTAGTAACCATGGGTGGACCTCTGGTCACTAGAGAGGGTGTCTCCCAGAAAAAAGTCAAGCAGGAATTGAAGGCTCTTCTAAATATGCTGGTCCCTGCTCTCAGTAGATGGCTCCCATCCCATTATCAGAAGCCACCAGCGGTTCCAGTGGGGGTGGGGTGTTCACTACTGCTGGGGTTGTTGGCACCAGGGACTCAGGAACCACTGTATTGCTGGAGATGACACTTCAACAGTATCGCCACGAAAGGCCCTTTCTGGAAGCGTTTCTAAACATCCCAGGCCTTGTTGCTAAGGAATGCCCTTTCCCTAGCAACAGAGACCGGCCAGGTGTCACGTGGGTCTAGAACATCTCCCTAGCAACCACAAACCCTCTCCTTGTTAGGGATGCTCCTTCCCTAGCAATCACAGCATCTGGACCACTTAGAAGGGACCACACCTGGAGGCCCCTGGGAATGTAGTGAGCTTGGCTGCTGAGGAATGGCCTTTCCCTAGCATCTAGAGCAGTGAAGGGCCAGGTTGCTAAGGACCCGTAGCTTAGCAACTATAGCCCCTCCAGGCCTTTGTTGCTGCTGCAGCCCCCTTACCAAGAGGAGGAGGACCCCGCTGTCGGTGAACTGTGCCCCCTTCCCGCCCCCACCCGTCCTCCCTCCCAAAAAGGCTCCCGCTGAGCTACCCTCCCCTGTTGCCCTAGCACACGTGGCAGCCAGAGCTCTTCCCTGGCCAGGATCCCCTCCTGAGCGGCCGGGGCTGGGACAGGAGCCAGCGTCGGGAGGGGGCCTGGCTGAGCTGCATGTCTGTCCCCCACCCTCACCCTCCACCCCCCCAGTCCGGAGAAGGCGGCTTCGCTGGAGTACGACTATGAGACCATCCGCAACATCGACTGCTACGGCACGGACTTCTGCGTGCGGGTGCGGGATGGCATGCGGTACTGGAACATGACGGTGCAGTGGTGGCTGGCGCAGTATATCTACAAGAGCGCGCCCGCCCGCTCCTACGTCCTCAGGTGAGCTTGGCAGGGACGGACGGACGGACGGACACACGGACACACACACCCACACCCACACACCCCCCCCCCCCGGGGAAAACACGGAACTACAACTTCCGGCAGCGTGTGGGGCTGCCCGCGGCGTCCCTGCAGGCCTCCGCCCCTGAGGATCATGGGAGTTGTAGTTTCTTGAGGCTGGTGCCCTGCCGTGGCTTCGCGTTGCTCTGGGGCTGGACCGCTCCCCCTCCCTGGGCCTCAGTTTCCACCTCTGTAAAGGTGGCCTCCTTTGACAGAAGCAGCGTACTGAATCCTGTGGACTCTGGCCAGACTCTGGAATCCTGGCCCCGCCAGCTCCAGAGAAAGCTTACTGAGTTAACGGACCTGTGTTTGTTCCAACTCTTGAATGGGGGGAATGCTGTTACCAGCTACATAGTTCACGGTGAGGGCGAAACGCGGTAAAGTGTGCCGTGTCCTCACTGTGGGGCCCGCTAGGTGAGTGGTCACCGCATCTTAGCTTTTTGTCGTCACTCATCTTGTATTTCTCCTGTGGGAGCCGAGTGTGGCCATTGTGCTATTCGCAGCCTGAGGACACAGGACTTGGGAAGACATGAGGCCCAGCGAGGTGATCCAGCCTGCTGGCATCCCTCGGTCTTCCCAGAGCCGGCAGATGAGGCTGCTGGGGTGGGGTTGACCCGTCTCCGCGGGAAGCGGTTGCTCGTCGCCCCAGGCTCCGCTCAGAGCCCGGCTTATGATGGGTGTGGGGAGGAGGAGGCAGCGTCCCGCCAGGTGCTGGCTGTGAGGGACTGAGGGCCCAGAAGGGCCAGTCTAGGGGTGAGGAGATCTGGCGGGAGGTGGGTGCAGGAGCGGGACAGGTGAGGGAGCCCAATGGGTCTGGGGTCACCGAGCCCAGGGTGACGGTCACGTTCAGCCAGGGTTCCTGGATGGGGCATTAGGTGGATGACACTGAAGACCTGCAGGAGAAGGTCGGGGTAAGAAGCGGTCACTCCAGTGTCCTCAGGTGGTGGCGATACCGAAAGCTCTGGGGCCGAGCATCGAGGCAATGCCCAGTGTTTGCATTAGAGGTTTTCAGCTGGGAGCCGTCATCCCGCAGTTCGGGGAGCACTGCTGGGAGGGCTTCTGGCAGCCAGGGGTTAGAGGCCCGAGATGCTGCTCCAGCCTGGGAGGCACAGGACAGCCCGCCTATAGCACAGAATCATCCATCCAGGCCCCAAATGTCCACAGTGTGGAGATGGAGAAATCCTGGTATGGACTAGGGATGAGGAGGAGCCGGCGAAGTCACAGCCAGTGAGCTAGGAAGACAGTCATGAAAGTGGGAGCCAAGTGAACCAAGTGTTGCGAAGCGGAGGGAGGATCTCTTGTATCAGATGATGTACAACGGAGGCGGGGGTTGAGCAGGATGGGAGGAGGAAGTCTCCAGAACCTTGAGCAGCAGTTTGGAGGGCGGAAGTGAAAGCCAGCTGGAGCCATTGGAGGGAGACCGGAAAGGGGGAAGGGGTGGGGGGGAGCGTTGTTCTTTGGAGAGCCGTCTCTGCACAGAGGAGCGGCCAGACAGTTGGGGGGGGGGGTGGCGAGTAGGACCGAAGCCCAGAGCTCAGGTGCCCAGCGCCCATTCATGTGCAACCCACTGCCCTGCTTCCCCTTGTTGGGGACCCTCACCTAAATGCTCCCAACCCATAGGGCTCTTTCTCCACCACAGGTAGAAAAGAAAGAAAGTTGTGTTCATGAATTAGTATAAACTAGGCTGCGCTACACACTGCGAGGAACCCACTAGGGAAATCAGCACAACAGGAAGAAAGCTCCCCTTTTTATAGACCCGCAGACAAGGAAGAGCCCCCTTCCCCAGCCCAGATCACAGTCCGTGGCACAGCCTGCTCTCATTTCTCCGTCTTCCGTGGAAGTGGGACCAGAGCCTGAATTTGTGGGTCGTCAACGGAGAGCATGTTTGGGTCCATAAAAAGAGGGGAACGTGGTTGGAGATTTCTGAGTCTTCCTGAATCGGAAATTACACTGATCCCCAAAAGGAAGTGGCTGGGGGCTCAGGTTCATGGGTCTTAAGGAAAGATGTGCTGAGAGGATTAACTGGGTTCCTGAAGCTCCAGAGAGTAGTGACTCCTGGGTCTGAGGGAGGAGGGGGCTGGGGTCTGGACTCCTGGGTCTGAGGGAGGAGGGGCTGGGGCTGGGCTCCCAGGTCCTGAGTCGCAACCTCTCCCCCAGGAGCGCCTGGACCATGCTGCTGAGCGCCTACTGGCACGGCCTCCACCCTGGCTACTACCTAAGCTTCCTGACCATCCCGCTGTGCCTGGCTGCCGAGGGCAGGCTGGAGTCAGCCCTGCGGGGGCGGCTGAGCCCCGGGGGCCAGAAGGCCTGGGACTGGGTGCACTGGTTCCTGAAGATGCGCGCCTACGACTACATGTGCATGGGCTTTGTGCTGCTGTCCCTGGGAGACACCCTCCGGTACTGGGCCTCCATCTACTTCTGTGTGCACGTCCTGGCCGCGGTCGCGCTGGGGCTGGGGCTGGCTCTGGGCGGGGGCGGCCCCAGCCGGAGGAAGACGGTGCCCCCGGCCGGCAGCCTTGCCCCGGAAAAGCTCCGGGAGGAGTAGGCAGGAGTCAGCCGCCACCGCACTCCCTTTGCGCGTCAGTCCGGCCACCAAGCTTTTGGCTGGGAATTCCGTGAACCAGGCTGCTGTCTCCTTTCCCAGAAAGCGCTGAATTTGGCTGGGGGCCTGGAGAGGATTCCTGTTCCTCAGCTTGGGCCCCCCGCCTACGATGCAGCAGGGCGGGGGGCTCCCCCTGCTCCCCTGCCGTCTCCCCTGAGGGCTCAGGAAGCTGTCATCCCTCCTGGAAAGTCAAGGTGTTGTCCAGAGGAGAATCTCCCCTTGTCCAGAGCGCGCTGCCCTCCCCGCAGCGCCCCCAGCAGGGACCCCCGGGGCCACGGGGTTTCCCTGACGGATTCCCCTTTCCCGGGCGCCGGCTGCAGGGCAGCTTCTGGGAGAGCCACCCTCTCCCCCCAGGCTTTTGCCCCACGTTCACGGAACAGTGTTTCAGGTCCGGAAGGGAACATTACCCTCTCATTTCATAACGGGGAAACTGAGGCACCGAGGAGCCGGCCTTTGGACATGGTTCTTGCAGCTTCCATCTGAGCCACCTCAGGGTCCCAGCACTCCTGTCACCCTCTTGTCATTCTCTGGCCTAGAATAAGGTCGGAATGTGTGAACCTCCCCCCAATAAAATGTCTCACAAAGACCGTATGTGTGTCTGGGGGTGGTCATAGGTGCGGGGCTCCCCCGGATGCAGGGTGATGGGCTCCGCTCCCAGGAGACACCGGCATCAGGGGGTTTCCGTTCCCAGGGGACCTTCCGGAGCAGCCGTCCTGATGGTACTCCCCGCCCCCAGCCACCTGGTGGCCAGGTACAGACCTGCCCCAGTCCCTGCCTTCCCTGGGGCAGTCCCCGCCCGGCTGGCTGCTGGAGACGGAAGCAGTTTCACCTGGGGCTGTGGAAGAGCGCCCGATGTGGGAACCGGAGGCCTGGGGCTCCTCTGGAGGGTGGCCGGCACCCCGGGGGGCCAGAGCAGGTGCGGGAGTGGGGGGCGGGGGACCCAGCCCCAGGGGCTGGTGGAAATCCTGAGGGAGGCAGAGAAGGGAGGCCGGAACTCCAGGGTCCAGAGGGCAAAAGGGGGAGGGATTTCGATTCCTGGTAGTTTTGAGGGAGAGGGGAACCAGGGGATGGGGCTCCTGAGTCCTGGGGAGGATTCTGGAGGTGCAGACTCCAGTCTCAAGGGAGGGGGCCAAGTTCAAAAACTGAGTAAGCTTTAAAAAGAAGCTGAAGAGTGGGCTTCTCAGTCCTGAGATAGTAGGGGCCTAGAGGGCCCACATTTGGGTGCTTGCGGGGCATGAGGCCCAGACTCCCGGGTCTGAGGGAGGAGGGGCTGGGGGTCTGGACTCCTGGGTCCGAGGAAGGAGGGGCTGGGGGCCTGGACTCCAGGGTCTGAGGGAGGAGGTGCTGGGGGTCTGGACTATTGGTCTGAGGGAGGAGGGAGCGGAAGCTGGGACTCCTGCGCCCTCCCAGCCCCTGCTGTCCTGCCCCAGGCCCATCCCTCTCTTCTGTGCTGAATGAGCTCCCCAGTGCTGCTACCCTTCGGTACCGAGGCCCTGGGGTTCTGCCATGGGGGGCATCGGAGGAGGAGGAAGAAAATGGAGACAGGAATATCCAGGCCATCGCAGAAGCTGCCCAAAAGGAGCTGGAGGAGCCCCTCCCCTCCCGGGAACTGCCCTGGCCCCTGCAGGCCCGCCGGGCACACAGGTGAGTCTCCTGTCCCACCTCCCAGCCAGGTGAGGGCCGTCCTCGGGCTTGTTGGCGCTGTGTCTCCTCACTGGGTCGTCCGACTCCCCCTGCTTCTCTTGGCATCTTTCACCCATGCCCATGTCTCTGCTTCTCTGACTCCAAGGAGTCCAGTCTCCCTGACGCTGGGACTCTTCCCTCGGCCGGGTTCACGGTCTCGGTCTCTGCTCAGGCTCTTTCTCCCTGGGCCTGAAATCTGCTCTTTGTGTTTCCTTCTCTACAGTAAGTCTGTCTCTGCCTCCGGACTCGTCCTCCTTTCCCTCCCCGGTCTGCACGATTCGCTGGGCTGGGGAACAATGAACGTGCTGGCGGCTAGGTCAACACTGACAGGTGCCCCCTGCTATCCCAAGCACAGTGTCCTAGCAAACCTTTCGTAAACCTGCTCGGCATAGAGCAGAGTCCTGTGCGTCTTTCCTGAAACAAAGAAGGCACTGGAACTTCGGGCAAGTGGGGGATACCTGTGGGGTACCATGTGTTCCCAGAAACAGCAGAACCTAAGAAGCAGGTGCGAAGCCCTTCTGAGAATGGGGTCGTGTGTCTGGAAATTGTTCTCCAAACCCCATCGTTCTGGGGGTTTAGGGCGGTTTTGTCACACAGCCATGCTTGGTGAAATCTTTGGCCACTAGTGACGGGACCCACCACTCAGCCCTGCTTCTCTCCCTGCAGCTGCGGGAGAGGTTCCCCTAGCAACCAGCCCCCACTCTTAGTTGGGGTCCAAAAACACCTCACTTATTTTACAAAAGACCCATTTATCGCATCACTTAGGGCATCCCAAGGGTTTGCCAGGGCCAGGGATAGAAACCAGATATATATTTATAAATCACAGGATCACACCTTCCTTTTTTCTTTCCCTTTTTACTTTTCCTTTATGACGTTTGCCTACAGAAAAGTGTACGAGGCATTGTGTATACACTGAGAGTGTTCCCATGGTGAGCTCCCAGGCAGACTCCACGGAGGGCAAGAGACACCTCCGTGGGACCCAGAGGCACCCCACGTGCCCCGTATCACCCCCTTTCTCCCCACAGTGTCCCCTCCCAGACTTCTAGGACGAGCTCTCGCTTTCCTGTGGCGCTTTGCCACCGGCGAGTGCGTCCCTACAGGGCAGGCTGCGTGCTTGCCCGGAGCTCTGCGTGGGGATCCCTGCGGTCTGAGTACCCTGCCGGGCTTCTGTGCCTCTTCCTGTTGGCCCAGAGTATCCCCAGTCACCGATATGCTGCCGTTGACTTCCTGGTCCCGCTCTTGTCTTGTTGCTACGTTTGGGTGGTGTCCAGCTGGGGCTGCTGGGCCCTTCCTATTCTGCTCTGAATCTGTTTCCCTACCAGGCAGAGCCATGCCAAGGACCAGGGGGCTCAGAGATCGGGTTCCAGAGGCGAGCAGTGGGCCCTGTGGCTTCGGCGGTCCAAGGAGAAGATGAAGGCGGGCCTGCACACCTTGCAACCCTGGGCGTGGACGCTGAAGAGAATCGGGGGTGCAGTGGGGTTGAGGCTGGTGTCTTGGGGCGGGTCCCACTCCCGGGTCTGAGGGAGGAGGGGCTGGGGGCCTGGACTCCCAGGTCTGAGGGAGGAGGGGCTGGGCTCCTGGACTCTGGGTCTGAAGGAGAAAGAGCTGGGGGTCCTGGGTGTGGAGGAGGAGAGGGCTGGGGTCTGGACTCCCCGGTCTGAGGGAGGAGGGTCTGGGGGCCTGGAGGCCCCAGACTCCGGACTCAGAAAGGAGCCCCAGGCCTCTCTGGCTCCCCCTGCAGGCCAGTTTGGCGCGGGCACGGAGTCCTACTTCTCCCTGCTGCGTTTCCTGCTGCTTCTCAACCTGCTGGCGTCCATACTTAAGGCCTGCATGACGTTGCTTCCCACCTGGCTGGAAGGGACTCCCCCGGGTCCCCCAAGCCCTAACGCCTCCTCACCCTGCGGCTTCTACGACCCCAACCCCCAAAGCCTGGTCGCCTTCCCCACCCATCTCTTCAACCTGCTCTCAGGAGAGGTGCGTCCCTGGGAGAACCCCTCTGAGCCTCAGGGCCCCCCAGTTCTGATCGCCCAACTGTATGGTGCACTTTCCCTTTGCAGGGTTTTCTAGAATGGTCTCCTCTCTTCTATGGGTTCTACCCACCCCGCCCACACCTGGCAGTCACCTACCTGTGCTCTGTCTTTGTCATTGGCCTCTTGGACCTGCTGCTCATCCTCCATCGGTCAGTAACACCAGCCCCCCGGGACCTCAGGGAGCTGGGGAGAGACTAGTGCTGGGAGAAGACCCCTCCCCAAGGATCCAGAGTCTTGCTCTGTGATCCCTTTCTCTTAGTTGGACTTGAAATCACACTTAAAAATGCTTCATACATGCTAAAGACCAGGGACAACGATGGGCTGTTTCTCCTTCCTGGGGCTTAGGGGTTAGGAGGGGAAGGTAAGATAGTAGCCGAGCAAAGTGACCACCTCTTTTCTGGAGGGGCGAGTGCTCTATGGGAAACAAACTGGGGTGGTTCGTTCATTCCCACAAGAAATACGTTTTGAGCCCCTACTATGTGCCGGCCAGTGTTCTAGACAGTGGGCAAAACAGGACAAGAAACAAACCTGACTGAGTCCTGCCTCGGGGGAGCTGACAGTCTACGAGCTGGAGATAGGTGATAAGCAGCCATCCATACATGAGTCAGTGACGGGGCGTGTTAGCAGGTGATCAGGGCTCTGGATGCAGCGGGTGAGGCGGGCTGCTGTCTTATTAGGTGCCCAGGGCCACCTCATTGAGACAAGACCTCTAAACAAAGCCGTTGAGAGGGAGAGGGATCGGTCAAGTAAATACCCGGGCAGAGAGCATCGCAGGCAGAGGGCACAGTCAGAGCGAGGCAGGAGCAGGGTGGTGTGCTGGAGGGCACCCTGGGCAGCCGGTGGGCCCAGGGCAGAGGGGGTGGGGGGAGCCAGTGGAGATGCACCTGCTGTCTGTAAAGGATTTGGAGGCTTTTGGAGGGAGATGGGACTCCCTGCAGGTCCTTGAGCAGAAGATCACCCTGATCTGATTTAGGTTTTATAAAGGATTCCTCCTTTCTGGCTCTGTGGAAGAGAGAGGGAGGGAGGGAGAAGGAGAAGCAAGAAGGGAAGAAGGGAGGGAAGGGGGTAAGGGATGGACAAGCCCGTGGCAGGTGGAATCGTTACAAGGTATGCAATCCAGGCAGGAGACGGTGGCGGCTTGGAGCAGGGTGGTGGCAGTGGCTGATTTTGGGTTTTTCTTCTTTTTAAAAAAAAAAATTGAATTTCTACTCCCCTCTCCCAGCTTTCTTGAGATACAATGGACAGAAATAATATTGTGTAAGCTTAAGGCGTACAAAGTGTTGAACTGATACATTTATATATTGCAACATGATTGCCTCCATCTCTAGCCAGCTTTGGGAGACAGGGGACATCAGGTCGTTTCCGTATCTTGACTACCCCCATATCTTGAATGTGGGGGTGCAGATGTCTCTTTGAGATCCTCTTTTCATTAACCTTGGATACATACCCAGAAGTGGGATTGCTGGGCGATACGGCAGCTCTATTTTTAACTATTTTGGGGGGGGGAGGGAGACCTCCATACTGTTTTCCACAGGGACGCACCAGTTTACGTTCCCAGCAGTGCACGAGGGTTCCCTGCTCTCCACGTCCTCACCAACATGTGTTATGTCTTGCCTTCTTGATGAGAGCCATCCCGACAGGTGGGAGGGGATCGCTCATTGGGGTTTGATGGGCACGTCCCTGCTGACCAGTGATGATGAACACTTACTCAAGCACCCGCTGACCTTCTAGATGTTTGCAGAAAAATGTCTAGTCAGTTTCTCGGCCCCTTGAAAAATTGTTTTTTGCTGTTGGATATTGTCTGTGTTCTTTTTCAATGTTTTTTTCTATTAACCCCACTGTCAGGACTGGCAAAGATTTTCTCCTGTTCCCCAGGCACATTCGTACTCACTCTGTGCGTTGTTTCCCTTGCTGCGCAGCGAATCTGATGCGTGGGGTCGCCCCGCTTGCCCTGTCTGCTTTTGTTGCTTGCGCTCTCGGTGTCCTGTCCAAAAGATCGCCCCCAAGGCAGAGGTCAAGGAGGTCTTCCATCATTTCTGTTTCTAGGACGTTTTTCAGCTTTAGGTCTTACGTTGAGGTGTTGAATCCGTTCCAAGTTATTTTTTGTGAGTGGTGTAAGCGGAAGCGCAGTTTCATTCTTCTGCGTGTGGCTGCCCAGTTTCCTCAGCATTTGTTGAAGGCTGTCCTCCCCTCCCACTGAGTGTGTGGGCTCCCTTGTCAAATATTAGTTGTCTGTGTATTTTTTTTTCATTTAAAAAGTATCTCACATATCCAGAAAAATGCAGAAACCCAAGAACAGAGGTTGGTATGTGACCATCCATATCAAGAAATAATACCTGACCAGCGTCCAGAAGGCCCCTCAAGACCTCAGGTTGCCGCATTTCCCCCTGAATTCCCCCCACCCCATCCTTTCTGTTCACACCATGGACCGCTTCCATCTGTTCTGTCCTTCGTATAAAAGGGAGACTCTGGATATATGCTGAGTAGCGCCCAGAGGGTTCCCTACTGCTTGGAGGTGGGGCACGGAGAGGGTGGGAAGTGAGGACCCACCGGTGTTGAGCCTGCACACCTGGAAGGGCAGCGTTGCAGCCGCCTCGAAGGGGAGAGCTGTAGAGAGAGCCGCGTTGGCGGGGAGTGTGGCTTTGGCGGGTTGATTCCGAAGTGGCCTTTGGACAAACCAAGGGACTGGTGAGTAGGCGGTCGTACACATGGGTTCTGGAGACGGGTCCAGACTGGAGGCGTAGATCTGGGACACACTAGCGTTCGAGCAAGACTGGGAGTTCCTCCAGGGGCGGGACTGTGGTCAAGAAGGAAACCAAGGACTTAGAAAAAGTGGAGTGTCTCCTGATGCCAGGCCTGGGACATCAGATGGAGGTCCCCCTACCTGGGTACACCTCACCGCCCAGGAGCAGAGATGAACGGAGAGAGATATAGAAAGCAACTTTTATGTTAAAAAGCAAGTCAGTGATGTCCGTTCGGGAGCAGTACTATATAGAAAATCAACGGGAGGATATGAGCGAACGCAGCTGTGTTCCAATAAAACTTTATTTACAAAATCTGATGCTGTAGTTTACCACCCCCTGGGGTAGAGAAAGCATGCGGACCCTCATTAAATGGAGCAGTCAGTGAAGGACTGAAGAGGTGACCCGTAGGTAGAGACCAGAAAGAGAAGGAACCATCCAGGTGAGCAACTAAGACCTGGGCATTCCAGGCAGCAGGAACTACACGTGCAAAGGCCCTGTGGTGAGAAGAGGTTTGGAGTATTCTGAGCTATGAAAGGCCAGGAGGAGGAGAAGGTGCAGGGACAGGATTTGAGTTTCAGGAAGTAGGTGGGGTCGAGATCAGGTGCGTGCTGGCTGGCTGTGCTATGAAGGAGCCTAACTTTCAAGGACAAGGAGAAGCTGTGAAATAGGTTTTAAAGGGCAGGACCGTCTAATCTGAATAAAAAGAAGGTTCCACTGGCGCAGAAACAGAATGGATTCAAGAGGGCACAGGTGGAATCAAAGACCAGGGAGCAGGCATCTGTAATTGTCCACTCGGGAGAGGCCGGGGGCTTGCAGCCGGGCGTTGAGCCTCTTGGCCCACTTTTCTCCGTGTTTTCCCCTCTCTGCTTCTCTGTCCCCTCCCTGGGTCTTTGCCCCACCCCTTGGAGATCTCCCCTCCTTTCTCTGGGCCTTCCTCCTCCACCCCCTTCTCTAGACTTCTCTGACCCCTCTCTCTAGACCTCTTGCCTTCGTTTTACTGTCCCCCTTTCTCTGAATCCTACCCCCTTTGGGCTCTCAGCCTCCCTTCTAAATGTGTCTCTCCCCAAGGTCTTTGTCTTTCTCACTCTGGGTCCCTGCGCACCTTTCTCTGGAGCTCTGTCGCTATCTGCTGGGTATCTGTCTTCCCGAGTCCGCTGAATCTCTCTCTCTCTCGGTCTCTGACTCTTTCTCTGCTAGGTGGCAGCTCACCCAACGCTCAAGTTCCTCGGGTTCATTTCCCCGTGAGTCCCATGAGAGGGGTGCCCCCGCACCCCTGCGAAGGGCTGACCCTCCACACCCCGTCTCCTGGCTCTCCCCTCCCTTAGCTCCGTGTCAGGACTCAAACAGACGCTGTTGGCCGAGTCAGGGGCTCTGACCAGCTTCAGCCACCGGGTGTTCACCGCCTGGGACTTCGGCCTCTGTGGGGATGTGCACGCGCGGCTGCGCCAGCGCAGCATCCTCTACGAGTTGCAGGTGCGCTTAGGGATGGGGTGTGCAAGCAGGTAGGGAGAGGGGGCGGGGCCAAGAGCGTGGGCGGGGCTCAGGGCGCCGGGTGGAGCTTTCTTGTAAGGAGGCGGGCCTTGGGACGTAAGACGGCAATAGGGATACCTGATGACAAAGGGTCTAGGAAAGAGCGAGCGGCGGCGTGGGGGGCGGTTGAGGGGGAAGGGGCGGGGCCGGAAGCTCCTCCGTGCAGGCGAAGAGATAGGCGTGGCCAGAAGGAGCTTGATAGAGCTGGAATTCCGTACAGGGCATGCGTGCTGGGCGGGGCCTCAGGGAGCGGGGCGTGAGGGGGGCAGGATACGGAGCACAGGTCCAGGCCTCAGGGGGCGGGGCTTGTGCTGGGCGTGGCCTCAGGGGGCGGCGCGTGGGAGGACAGGATGTGGAGCGCTAGCTCAGCCTTCAGGGGGCGGGGCTTAGGGATACTGGGTGGGGCCTTGAAGGGGCGGGGTGTGGAGTGCTGGGGCGTGGCCTGTGGTGTGGTGTGCTGGAGGGGGGCTGTGGAGGGGCGGGGCCGGGAGATCTAAATTGTCCCCTAGAGGACCAAGGAGGCACTGGGACAAGAATTGTAGAACTCCTTAGAGGGGTGTTGCTGTATCAGTTCAGGTTGACAGAAGGCCTCTGTAGGGCCTGGGGGAATTGAGCCCAAATGGACATCTTTCCTGGCCTCAGGTGGAGCTGGAGGAAGCTGTGGTGCAGCGCCAGGCTGCGGTGCGGACCCTGGGCCAGCAAGCCCGGGTGTGGTCTGTGCGCATCCTGCTCAATCTGCTGGTGATTGCACTCCTGGGAGCAGCCTTCTATGGAGTCTACTGGGCTACAGGGGCCACTGTGGATCTGCAGGTGTGGAGGGTCCTGGGGGAGAAGGGTCCTGTGGTTCCAGCACTTACATTTCCAAGGTTAAAAGGGACTGAAGTCTATAATTCCTGGGATCTTAGGAAGAGGGATGGGGTGTACGTTTGGACCTTGGACTTTGGGATGCTGGAGGAAGAGGCTGGGGGAGGATGTTCAGCAAGGTTCTGAAGGACCAGAACCCTAGGGTCTCTTTGCTTGGTCCCTCTCTCCCAGGAGATGTCCCTTGTCCAGGAGATGCCCCTGCTCAAGCTTGGGGTGGATTACCTTCCATCCATCTTCATCTCTGGGGTCAACTTCTTGCTGCCACCTGTGTTCAAGCTCATTGCCCCACTGGAGGGCTACACCAGGAGCCGCCAGATTGTTTTTATCCTGCTCAGGTTCTAGCCTTTGGGGGTGTGCTGGGGATGATGGCAGGGCTGGCCTGAAGGACACTGGCTCTAGTACATATGGCACGGAAATCCCCGGAATTCTGGACCCAGTGAGATCTGGATTCAAATCCCGATTCTTGTTCACAGAGCTTAGGTTTCTTCATCTGTGAAGTGGGGAGAACCGTGTGTTCCACACTGTTGCGGGCAGCGGGTTTCGGGTGAGCACTGGTCAGTGCTGATTCCTTTTCCCTTCCCCTTGCCAGGACCGTGTTTCTCCGCCTGGCCTCCCTGCTAGTTCTGCTCTTCTCTCTCTGGAATCAGATCACTTGCCAGGGCAAGGCTGAGGCTGAGGAGTGCAAAACCTGTGGCTACAATTACAAGGAACTACCGGTGAGGAGAGGGGCCTTGAATCCTGGGTCTCTGAGGGCCCAGACTCCAGGTCTGAGAGGAAGGAGGAGTTTAAGGTGCTAGAACACCCTCCCATTGAGGACAAGGGTACAGATGGTAAAAACAAAAATAAAACAAAAAAACTGAGGCCCCCCGCCCCCGCCCCAGAGAAAGGATTGTTAGGATCTCACACGCTTGTGATTTGGAGACCTGGATGCTTGCGTCTCCAGGTGCCAGGGTCCTGAGGTCTTCCTGACCCATGACTTCCTTCCTCAGTGCTGGGAGACTCGGCTGGGGCAGGAGATGTACAAACTCCTGCTCTTTGATCTACTGACTGGCCTGGCTGTCACGCTGCTCATCCAGTTTCCTCGGAAGTGAGAGCCCCGCCCCTCACAGTGCCCCCCCCCCCCTCCCTCGCCCCGCCTCTGCTCCGTCTCTTTGCCCTTTGCCCGCAGACCCCTCCCCCCCATTACCTAGTTACTTCCCTCTGCCCCCGCCCCTACCTCTAGCCCTCTGGGGTCGACCTCTGGACACACCCACTCCAGGATTTTGAAAGCTCCACGCCTATTCGATATCTTGACTTCCGATTGGTGGGCGGGGCGGCGGAGGCGGGGCAATACGGGCCACCAGGCCTCTGACTCGGCCCCGCCCTGCCCCGCCCTGCCCCGCCCCCAGACTGCTCTGCGGCCTCTGTCCCGGGGCGCTGGGTCGTGTGGTGGGAACCCAGGAGTTCCAGGTGCCCGACGAGGTGCTCGGGCTCATCTACGCGCAGACGGTGGTCTGGGTAGGGAGTTTTTTCTGCCCTTTACTACCTCTGTTCAACACGGCCAAGTTCCTGCTACTTTTCTATTTGAAGAAGGTGAGGAGTGTGGTGGATTCCTGGGTCCTGGAGGAGGATGGAAGCAACGGTCCCTAACTACTAGATCCCCAACTATTAGAGGAGGGGTCTGGAGGACAGACTCCTAGATGTGGGAGAAGGAGTTTAGGGCGTCTTGTCCGTCCAAGGGAAGAGGGGACCCAGACTCCCGGGTCTGATGGCAGCAAAAGACTAGAGCCTTGTGGTTTCTGACTGAGAAGGGGCCAGGACTCCTGGGTGATTAAAAAGGACAGGCTAGGACTCACAGTCCTGTGTCTCCTTCTCTCCACAGTTCACCCTTTTCTCCACCTGCTCCCCGGCCTCCCGCACTTTTCGGGCTTCCGCAGTGAATTTCTTTTTCCCCTTGGTCCTTCTCCTGGGTCTGGCCATCTCCGCTGTTCCCGTGCTTTATAGCCTTTTCCTGTAAGTGTGAGAGGCGCCTGCCCCCACCCCCTCCACCCTCATCCAGGATTCTGAATCGCCGCCATCCTTGAACACTGCCTGTCTCTGCGCTCTTCAGGATCCCACCTTCCAAGCTGTGCGGTCCATTCCGAGGGCAGTCGTCCATCTGGGCCCACATCCCTGAGTCTATTTACACCCTGCCGCAGACTGTCCAGGACTTTCTCTTTTTCCTGGGGACCCAGGCTTTTGCTGTGCCTCTTCTGTTAATCTCCAGGTGAGGGAGCCCAGACTCCTGGGTTTGAGTTTGTGTGCCCTGGGGGCCCCACTGCCTGTTTCCAAGGGAGGAGGGGGCTGGGTCCTGGACTCCTGGGTCTGAGGGAGGAGGAGGCTGGGGTCTGGACTCCTGGGTCTGAGGGAGAAGGGAGCTGGGGGGCCTGGACTCCTGGGTCTGTGGGAGGAGGGAACTGGGGGTTCCACACTCCTGGGTCTGAGGGAGGAGGGGGGTGGGGGGGGGTCCGGACTTCTGGGTCTGAGGGAGGAGGAGGAGGGCCCTGGGAGCTCTGGATTCCTGGGTCTGAGGGAGGAGGAGGGAGCTGGGGGACCAGGGTCTCCTGGGTCTGAGGGAGGTGGGGCTGGGGGTCCGGATCCCTGGTTTCTAAGGAGCCATTACCTTGAAGATACTCCAAGAGCGTTCTGGCTTCCATTTGTCTCCTCTAGCATCCTGATGGCATATACCTTGGCCTTGGCTAACTCTTACGGACGTCTCATCTCTGAGCTCAAACGCCAGATAGAGACGGTGAGCCAGACTGGGTTCGTGGGAAGAGGTCCTGGTTATGGAAAGAAGTAGGGGGGAAGGTCTGTCTCACCTCTACTTCTCTTTACCCTTTACTCAGGAGGCGCGGAATAAGGTCTTCCTGGCACAGCGCGCCGTGGCCCTGAGCTCGGCCAGAGGGGCTCTCTGACCTCCCCAGCCTCCCTTTTTAAGTCTCCGGCACGTCGTCTCTAAGAGGAGAGAACTGGACAAGACCCCAAGCCCTCACAGCCCTGGAATTCGGAGATTTCCGGGGCCGTGGAGCTCCCCCACCCTGCCAAGTCCCTCACTCTCCGGCAAACCTCCTTCTTGCATCAATAAAGGCAGCTCAGGCTGCAGAGCACTCCTCGTAACTTGCATCCTGAGGCTCGCGCTGGGGGGCGGGTGAAGAGCAGGACACAGGCCAATCAAATGTAGAAGCCTCGAGAGGACCGGACGCGCATACCAGCCAATCAGCTGCCGCGTCCGGTAGCTTCGGGGCGGGGACACGTGATGGGCTCGGACGCTTGATAAGAGGCGGTCGCTAGGCTACGCCAACCCCAAATTCGACATCTCAGCCAATAAGCTGTCGCTACGGACTGGGGGGGCGTGGCAGTCAGCCCAGGACCAATCCGTGACTGCGGCAGGAACCACAGGGAGGGTCATCCTCTCGCCAATAGGAAGTACTCGGAGGCGGGCCTGCCAGTCGGCGGACGGCTGAGACGCCATGAATATCTTGCCCAAGAAGAGTTGGCACGTCCGGAACAAGGACAATGTGGCCCGCGTGCGGCGTGACGAGGCTCAGGCCCGGGAGGAGGAGAAAGAGCGGGAGCGAAGGGTGCTGCTTGCTCAGCAGGAGGTAAGCCCCGAGTACGGTCGGGCGGGACTCCCGGGCCGAGCGCGCAGGCGTGTGAGGAGGGGCCGGAAGGGGGGTGGCGCGCAGGCGCGCTGCGTCCCGTGAGACCGGCGGGGCTGGGCGCGGCTGAAAGCGCCGGGCTCCACCTGCGCGGCCCCCGCCTCCCCATCTCCCCGGGCCAACCCCTCACCCGCTGCGGGGGCCCCACCTGCGCCTCCCCCTTGCCCAGGTTTTCCCCCACTCGCGTCGTTCGCGAGGCGAGAGTGCCTGGCACTGGAGGGGCTGGTGAAAAAAGGAATCCTTGCGCAGTTCAAGGAAACTCGGTTCCGTTTAGTTTGCCTGCGCAACCTCCCTGTTGAGCGCCTACTGTATGTTCGCAGAGCGCCTGACCTGCGGCCTCTCAAGCACCATTCGTGGTTGGAGGGGCAATGTCCCGCCTGTGCAGAGAACGGGGATGGCTTCCGAAGGGCCACGACGGAGGGGCGAGCTCCCTGCCGTCCCCCCGGGGCTTACGGTGCAACTGCTAATCTCTAGTTTGCAGTCCTTTGTCCAGTCGGGCCCGGAGGTGGTCTGCGTTCTTAAAGTTCGCTTTTGTCAGTAGCGATTGCTCGTCGTCTCCGGGGCGGTGACTGGGAGCCCTACCTGTAGTTCCGGTCGCCCGCTCCCCTGTTTTGGGCTGCCTTCACAGCTGTTTTGATCGTGTCCCCTGAGCCTGGGACCCTTCTGGTTGACCGAGCGGCAGCGTACAGGCCCAGGTGTCGCCTCCTTCCCCTGTCTCCCCGGTCCTTGTACTCTGCCTTACAGCCCCCAGCACCAGCACTGGGGCTCCCTCAGACGGACTCTCAGAACCCGTCTCCCAGTTCTTGGAGTCCCGTCTAGGTTCTGAGTGCTCAGCCTGTAACTTTCTTTTCCCAGGCCCGCACAGAATTCCTGCGGAAGAAAGCCAGGCACCGGAGCTCACTCCCTGAGCTCGAACCAGCAGAGGCGGGAGCCCTGGGTTCTGGCCCTGTGGATCTATTTCGGGAGCTGCTGGAGGAAGGGAAGGGGGTGACCAGAGGCAATAAAGAGTACGAGGAAGAAAAGCGACTGGAGAAAGTAAGCTGGCCCCCCACCTAGTGAGTCCTGGGTGGAGCGTGGGGGTTACTGACGGGAATAGAGTTGGGGGGCGGTGACGAGATGAGCTCAGTATGGAACACTGCACTCAGGAGCGTGGGTTATTGCCATCCAGGCCTGCGAGGGGCTTGGAAGTGGGTGCTGGAACCCCCTCCCCGCCCAGCTATGGGACTGTTAGGTACAGACCCCTTGACGGGACAGGGCCCTCTAGGGGTTGGGGGAGGGTTACGGAGATCTTTCAGTGTCCATCACCTCGCCTGCTGTCAGGGATTCCTACCAAACCCTGATCTTGCCTTTGTTGTGCCTCCCTCCTTTACTTTGCGAGCTGCTTTCAGGTGTGTCTTCACATTATCTCCCCAGAGTTGCAGCCTCAGAACGCTAAAGCGGCTGTACCTCGTCCTTCCCCGATGCTTGCTACTGCCCAGGGCATGAGCCCCACCTGTCCTTAACACATGGCTGGGCTGGCTCACGCTGGTTCTGCCTGTCCAGGAGCCTCAGGTGTCCTGTGGTCGCGTGGAGGGCTCCCCGAGGGGACATCCTCACCTCCCTAGTTTCTGTCCCCTCAGGAGAGGCAGGAGAAAGCTCTGGGCATCCTGACGTACCTGGGCCAGAGTGCAGCGGAAGCCCAGACTCAGCCACCTTGGTACCAGCTCCCCCCGGGGCGAGGGGCCCCCCAGCCTGGCCCAGGTCCAGATGAGAAGATCAAGAACCGCTTGGACCCTCTTCGGGAGATGGAGAAGCATTTGCGGAGGAAGCGGCGGCACAGCGGAGAGGATGGCGGCCGCAGCATGAAGGGGAAGGGGGTGCCCGAGAAGCAGCGGCCAGAGGGGTAAGCAAGCTGGGCGGGCCAGTGGGCTCGAGGACTGGGGCTGCACGGCTGAGGGGCCGCTCTCCACATGCAGTTTCGGGACCCTGACACGGCAAGCTTGCTTTCCTGAGATCCCCAGGCAATGTTCAGTGCGGAGTGGCTGGTGGCTTCTGGGGAGACACTGCAGGTACAGGACACCTAGCCTCGTTTCGAGGTTTTTTTGGTGTTTCCATGCAGAATAGTGGTTAGACCCCAGAAAGCTTTAGGTCTCGGGGGGTTTTGAGTTTGAGAGCCATGGGGTCAGCAGGTTTGTGTCCCCAGCAGGACAAACCCCTGAGCAGACAGTTGGGTCGTCCACAGAAGGGGAAACTGAGGCTTGGGTGTGTTGTTTCAGCTGATTAACAGGGAGCTTTCTGGATCTGGAGAGGGACTGACTGTAAAGGGGGTGATGGGATCCTTGTGGGCAGCATGAAGCCAGCTTCCCACCCCCAGGCCTCACGGGCCAGAATGTCTGCTGCGAGGCGGGGGTTGGGGAGTGTTCCAGGGGCTGTGAACTTCCTGACCTCTTTTCCCCCAGGCCCCCATCCCTGGACCAGCTTCGAGCTGAACGTCTTCGGCGGGAAGCAACGGAACGGGCTCGTGCAGAGGCCCTGCTGGCCCGAGTCCAGGGCACAGCCCCCCAGGAGGACCAGCCTGAAGAGGAGGCCGATGAACGGCGGAGGCGGTACAACTCCCAGTTCAACCCCCAGTGGGCCCGGCGTCCCGCCAGCAAGACCCAAGTGCTCACTGACTCCTGGGGGGAGAGGAGAGGCCGTAGCTGCCAGCCGTCATATAAAACTATTTATTCATAAATATTTTCCAAAATGAAAATAGGTTTACCAAAAAATGTCCCTCACTGGGGAGGGGAGGAGAGGGCAGCCCTCGCCCCCGGGGCCCCCAGGGTGGGGCTGCTTCCTGGGGGAGAGGGCTGCCCCTGGCCTGGGGCCTCCCCCAGTCTTCCAGGGCAGGGCCCTCGCCTGGGCAGGGGGTGGGGGTCAGCATGCGGGGGGGGGGGGAGGATGGAGGAAGGGGCCGGTGTCACTGGAGGTCCCGGTCCTCCAGGTAGCGGTACTCAAAGGTGAAGCCTTCCTTCTTCCGCTGGCCCCACTTCTCGTAGTCAAAGTAGATGTAGGTGCCCTGGCCAGGGGAGAAGGCGGTCAGTGAGTGGGCGAGGAGGTGCAGGGGCTCTGGGCTGCACCGACAAAGGGGACAGAGCTCAGGGCCAGGGATGTGCCAGGCGCCGGGCCAGGGGCCCTACATGCACAGGCCGTGTCCCTTCACCCTCACCAGGCTCTTCTCGGGCAGGGTTCCTGCTCTCCTGCCCCTGTCAGATGGAACGGGGAGGCGTGGAGAGGCCCCAGCTGGGTCTCCACCCCAGGCACGTTTACACAGTGTCTGCGGCTTCTCGGATGGCTGCGGCGTGAGGGCCAGAGCTGGTGCTCGGTGCCCGGTGCCCGAGCTGGGTCCTAGCATTTAGTCTTCACACAACCCTGAGGCCGTTACCCCATCCGAGAGAACGGAACAGGCTCAGTCTACAGCCAGGCACGCTGTTGGGACAGATGTTTTATTGGTGACCGTGGTGGCGTGGTATTTCTGAAGCAGGGAGGCCTTGACGGGCACCTGGAGGAGTGCGTGGGCCCAAACCAGGACGGGACAGGGAGTCTGGTTAACAGCTGAGAGGACGGGGAAGGAGGCCGGGTCTGCGTGACTGTCTGAAATGCTGCAAGGAAGCTGAAAGGAGGGGAGGGGACCGAGCTCCCGGAGGACAGGCTTTGTTCAGTACTCGGCCTCGGGCAAATATTTGGTGGAAGAGACCGGTGCGGAATATAGTGATTCAAAGTTACTGGAAACGAAATACACGCCTGATGCCTGATACTTGACCGTGGCGCGATCGTTGTTCAGTACTTACACGTCATTAACTCAGTCCTGGTAACAACTGCACGGGGTGTGGCAGCCCGTGTTTGTGTGTGAGGATAGGGAGACCGGTCCAAGCCACTCGCCCAAGGTCACCCAGCTCGGGCTGGCTTCAAACCCACGTGGGGTGCAGCCGGTGGGGGTTCTGGGTAGCGCCCCCTTCGTGTGTGCTGCGGAGCCCCAGCTCTGCTGGGTACGGGGGGCGGGGCGGGGAGCAGCTCGTGCTCCCAGGTGGGAGGCAGCACGCACAGTGTGGGCCCAGCGGCTACGGGACCACGAGCAGCCCGCGGAGAGGAGAGGACAGGGGCCCCTGTGGAGCCCAGGGCCCGAGGGCCCACGCTGGGGGCAGGGGTGGGCGGGCGCAGGGAGGGGCCCTCACCTGCTCGAACTCGTCGGTGATGGTCTTCGGCTCCTCGTGCCTCTGGAACCACATCATGTACTTGGTGTGGAATCGCCACGACTGCTTCTTCAGGGCCTTGGCTGCCAGGTACTGCGCCTTCGTGCCCTGGAGGAGGAAGGGTGGAACCGGGGCTCAGGGGGCCCCCACAATGGTGGGGGCAAGGGGCACAGGGCCTCAGGGCTGACCCCAGGGCCCGCCGTAGGCGGAGGGGGGGCCGGACAGTCCGCTGGCAGAGGGGCTGGGGCATGGAACCTACCACTGCTGGTCAGCGGGTGTAAACCGCTCAGAGCAGCTTGAGAAGAAGAGAAACGACTGCGTGCTGAGAGCGGAGGACGGGTAGTTGGAAAGCTTCCCCTGGCAGGACTGGGAGGGGGAGCTTGTCACGACTCCCTGGGGTCATGCAGAGGGGACAGTTCCCTAGTGGCCTCCAGGGGCCGACGAGACTGCACGGGAATGAACACTGTGGGCACAGCCGCAGCGGCTGGAGTGGGACTGGGGCTCTCTGGTCCCCACAATGGACCGACCTGGCCCTTGACCTCAACACGGATGTGTCTGCTGAAGTGTGGACAGGGACAGGTCTGCCTGGCGCGGGAGTGGGGGGCAGGGAGGGCAGGACTGGGGGATGGGGAGGGGGTGCGGTCCCAGTGGCCGCAGTGGGGCACCCACCTCACCCCTCCAGCCCGAGGGGGGACGGCGGCGGTGGCGGCGAAGCCGGGGGGCCTGAGGCTGCCCCGGGGGCCCTGCTGTACCTCCAGATAGTAGAAGATGAAGAAGAGCGTCTCCGTTGACAGGCGCTGGTAGAACTCCACGGTGTCCGAGTGTGGGGGTGGCATCTGGTGGTGGTAGGGGGGCGTCGGGCAGGGGTTCCGGGGGAGGTACTGCCTGTGGAGGGACAGGAAGGTTGGCGGCCGTGCCTGACAGACCCTGTGGTCCGTGGACCGGATCGGAGCCACACCACCACCTGCCCCCCGTGCCCCACTGCTCAGGGGCAAGGTCTCCAGCACCTGGTCACCCCCACCTCAAGTGCCTCGGACCCCAGCTCTCATGGACAGCCCCGAGTCCAGCACCCGGCCTGACCTCGTGTCCCGGGACCAGGGGACCAGGTCCCTGCCTGGGCCGCCTCCCACGCGCCCAGGGGTCCCAGCGCCTCACCGGATGCGCTCTGAGTCTGAGGGGTGAGGCATGTGGTGCCAGGCGGCCTCCTCCATGGCCTGCTGGTACAGCTGCTCCTTGGTGAGGGGCACAGGCCCCAGCGGACACACGCCCAGGGACAGTGGGATGTTCACCTCCGACAGCTGCAGGGGTGGTTGCGCGGAAGTCGGTGGGGCGGACGTGCTGCTCAGGATGATGTCTGCGGGGGGCATGGGGACAGGCCCTTCAGTGAGGCTGGTGGGGGGCCCGTCCCCCACTCTCCAGCCGCCCCCCCCCCCGGCCTCGCCCAGACCCGCACCTCGCTCAGTCAGGTGCAGCGCTGGCACGGGGTCCTCGATGCCAGAGCTGATGGCTGCCCGCTCCGCCATGGACTTGAGAGAGCTCAGGGGCTCCGGGGCCTGCGGAGAGAAGAGCGCTGGCACCACGCTCCACGTCCTCCGGTGGGCGTCGGGCTGAGGCCACCAGCGTGAAGAGCCCCGCTGCCACCCCACCTAACGAGATGGTGCAGGCGCACATCGAGGAGTGGCTGTTTGCTGGGGCCCCTACCGCGCAGGACCACGACGGCAGGTCCGGGAACACTGGCCTCCACACCCCACCCCGCTGCCCAGGCTGCTACACCGCGTGCACCCCGCCCCCCACCCCGTCCAGCTAGCACAGGGCCGTGGGGCAGTCTCCTGGCACCCACGGCGTCCCAGCTCCTCACTGGCGGACAGGCAGGCCCGTGGGCAGCGCTGCCTCCCCATCACCCCGTCCTCGCGACCCTGACCCTCACGTCCCCCGCCCCCCATGCTCTTCTCAGCGGCCCCAGTGGGACTGGTCCAGCCCCATCCTTCTCTGTCCTTTCTCCACTCACAAGCCAGCAGACCCCTCTTCCTCAGAGACACGCAGTTTCCTGTGGTACCTCTGAACTGCGTGCTTACTCTGGACCCCGCACCGTCCCCAGGGCATGTGTCCTGTCATACGAGAGGTGCAACTGGAGCACCTGCTTTGCCCGGAGGGAACGCCATGCAGGACGGGGGTCCAGACTCTGACACGGCAGAGCTAAGGTTAAACACAGGCCTAGAAAGTCAGTCCCACATCCTGCTCCTCTTTCAGACTCTGGCAGGACCCCACTGCCTCCCCAGGACACCCGACCACCCTCGCAGCCCTGCAGCCTGCCTGTGCCCCCACCGCCTGTCTGCGGAGCCCTGCCCCAGCGTTCTCCTCCTCTCCAGCGGTGGCCCTCCTGCAACCCCGGCACGAGAGACAAGAGAACCACCCCTTCCTCCCTCAGCCTTTGCTGACCCTGGGACCCCCACCGCTCCCAGCTTAGGTCTCCTCGCCAAGGCCTTGCTGGGCCATCGCCCCAAGTCCAAGGCACCTCTGCGGGTCCACAGCACCCGCTGCCCCCAGCCCCGTGCAGTCCTGGTCGGCTTCCTGTAGAGGAGGTGGGACCTGGGTGTGCTCACCCAGCACGAAGCATGGCCCAGAGTGGATGCAGTGAAGGGAAAAGGAGGGCGGTGAGCCGGAAGGTGGGGTGTGTGCCGGAACAAGGGGACACAGGGACAGAGAGAATGGTGGGAAGCCAGAGCACGGGAGACAGCTGCAGAGCGCAGGATGGTGCCAGAGCCTGGGGACCAGGCGAGGGTGCAAGGGGTGGGGGTGACCGGCAGACCCGGAGGAAGGGGACAGCACACGTGCAGGGAAGCCTGCGGCCCACCTTGATCTCTGGGGCGGTGCTGAACTGCGGAGGCCCGTTGAGCAGGGCGCCGGCTGCCTTAGCCTCGCTGAAGCTGGGTGTCGGGGAGCTGGGAGGGTTCACAGGAAGTGGCACCAGGAGGCTGGGTCCCCCCGTGTTGTTCCCTGAGCCTGGAGCCACACCCCCAGCCCCCGCTGAGGCTGCCGCACTGGGTTCTTTCCTGGGAAGGAGGGAGGAGGAGAGGGCTCAGAGAGAGAACGGGAAGCCTTGGCGAGTGGGGGCCGAGGCAGACCTCTGCCACGGTGTATGGACAGGGCCGAGGGAGAGGTCAGTGTTCCACCCACAGCGTGGGTCGCCTCAGGCAGATGCCCCCTGTGAGGTGGCCCACCCAGAGCCTGGTGGTCAGGCAGACCCCGGAAGAAGGTCTTCCCTATGTCCTTCGGATGTCAGTCTTTGTGGGGGCGATCTTCTGAGAAATGGGGACCCTCTCGAAAGTCTGACCTGAGAACTGGACTAGCAGCTTTTGGAGGGGAGTCAGGTGGGTCTAGGGCAGGCTCTGGAAAGGGCACGTGAGGGGACTCTAAGAACAATCCCGATTGCCCGAGAAAGGTTTTAAAACCTTCCAAAGGGTCAAGCTAAGGGACCGATGGAGGAAAGAAGTGGGGACACGATGCCTGACCGGGTGGGCGAAGTCCTGGCAAAGGCAGGGGCAGACACTCACGAGGTGCTGGGAGGTGGGTTGTGGGGGCCCGACGGGGGGCCCAGAGCCTGGCTACTGGCGCTGCCGCCCCCACTGCTGCTGAGAGCCACCTCTGCTGGGCTGTCCGCCACCACTGAGCTGTAACCTGGGGGCAGGAACGGGCATGAGAACGGGCTGACCACAGCAGGACCCACCCTGCCCCCCACAGACCCCTGCTTACTGGTGGCGCCGTTCTGCTTGCCAGCGCCTCCGCCTCCACTGCTGTTACTGCCGCCGCCGCCGCCCCCTCCGCCGCCCCCCCCTCCCCCACCAGGCTGGACGCTGGGGGGCCGGGGCTGGGTGGTGCTGGACCCACTAGGGGCTGGCGGGGCCACAGCCTGGGCATAGGGGGCAGGGGTGCCTGACCCGTGGCTGGGAGCCGGGCTGGCCTTGGGGCCAAGGGCACTCGCCGGCGCTGCTGGGGTGGAGGCCCCATTGTTGCCGGAGGCAGTGCTCAGGGCGGAGGCGGCGGGCGGGGGGCCAGGTGGGTAGCTGGGCGGCACAGCCGGGGACTGAGGGTGCTGGCTGCTGTGGACAGGCTTACAGCCATTTTTGGCTGGAGACTGCAGGTGGGAGAGAAAAGGGTCAGGCCCCACTGGGCCAGCGGGTCCGCTGAGCCCCCCTGCACATGCCCCCCTGCCCCGAGCGGGGCTCCACCATCCTTGCAGTGCCCGGCTGCCCCTAGCTGTCCCCTCCCCTTGACCTTACTCTCAAAGCTTCCATCACCACCTTGACACCTAAACCGCTCACACGCATTCCCGCCCACACCCAGCTTCCCACATCCTGCGTGGACACCTCCCCGTGGCAGCCCACAGGGGAGACCCCCCCACCCCAGACGTCAGGACAGCAGCTACGTCAAGGGAAGATCAGCTAGAAGCAGCTAACAGTCCGAGAGAAGGAAAAGCAGCCTGAAACGGGCCAGTGGCTCTGAAGGTCACTGAAAGGCTCACAGAAGTAACTGGAAGGGCCGCTGCTGACCAGTCCCCAGAAGGCAGCAGGGACACGCCTGCCGCCCAGCACTGCCTGGCGGCCCGCGGCCCAGCCCTCGCTGCACACCCCGGGTCCTGAAGCCCCCTCTTCCCCTCCCAGCAGGCCACTCTGTGGCACCCTGGTTCAAGGACATGCCCCTGCCCTGGGAGATCACACCCACCTGGCTGACTTCGCTATCCGTCGAGCGTCCCCTTTTCTTGTCATCTTCTGAGTTTTCCTGAGGTGGGAGAGGTGCCGTGCGAAACCGGTGTGAGCGCGAGGGCCCCGGCAGAGAGGCCCACCTCTGATGCCCCCTGGACCGCTGTGGGGCCTGTGTCCCGAGCCTCACCAGGGAGCCAGCACCCCGCCAGCCTCCCACAGCCTGGGGCCTGCTCTCCTTAGGGACTCCAACCCTCGATGCCCTGCCCGTGCCGCACACCCGGGACCCACCCTCAGGGCCCGCACCCAGGACACCGAGCCCCCACTCGCTCAATTCCCTCATGTCCCCCTTGGGTCACCTCCTCACCGTGGTACAGTTGGCCGGGCTGGGCGGGATGGGAGAGCTGGAGGTCGTAGAGGTGGGTGTGCTGCTGGACTGGTTGAAGATCTCATCCTCCATGTGACTGTGGCTGGGGGGGGGAGGTGGCGACCAGCGCCTGTGCTGTGGGGGCAGGGAGTGGCAGGCTCGACAGGCTGGGACACACCCCCAACCCGGCCCTCACTGCCCCACGCCCGCAGGCCAGCCCGGGGCCTCACGAATGTCCTCGAGGTCCAGGTCGTCGTAGAGGAACTCGTTCTCCTCGAAGTCGGGGTCCTGGGACGAGTCGACGTAGTACTCAACGTCATCCTTGATCTTGCGGATGGCGTCCACGAGGATGGAGTCGTTGTCCAGCATGCGCAGGATGGTCTCCAGCATGCGGACGTGGTAGCGGTGCTTCTCGATGTGCCGCTTCAGGCCCTCGATCCGGTCCTGCTTCTGCTGGCGAGCCCAGGGCCAGGCTCAGGGGCTGCAGGGCACCTGGCCGGGCCCCTCCTGCCTCCACAGAACCTGTCAGTCCCCGACCCGCGCAGAGACCCAGAGGCTCCACTCCGGCCCCTCCTGCCGTGGGCAGTGTGGAGTCAGTCTGTGCCCCACCCCAGCCCCTCAAGGATCCCCAGCTCCCACCCAGACACCCTGGGAAACTCCCAAAAAAACAGAAAGCCTTGTGTTCCTACCCCATGGCCCCCTGCAGCTCCCAACAGCCTGGACCTCGAAACTGCAGCCCACCGCACCCCCATCTGCTCTAACCGCGACGGTGATGACGCCCGTTTGCAGGGAGCCGGCATCTCTGTCCTCACACAGCCCACCCTGCGCACACACCCTGCGCGGTACACATTCAGCAACTTGGCTCCTGGGCTCTCCGGGCCCCGGCCAAGGCCTCAGTTCTAAATCCGCCCCCTCCACAATGACCTATTCCATCTCTCCTCTGGGCTCCGGCTTCCCAAACCCCTCAGAGGCTCAGACCCCCAAACCGGGCTCATTTCCCACTGCCCCGCATCCTGGACCCAGCTCTCCATTCCCTATGTTTCCTGTGCCAACGAGTACATGTGCTCTGCATCCCCCTGAACCCACACCCTACGACCCTGGAGTTTCGGCATCTGGGCCCCCGGAGCTGGCTTTGCCCCAAGACTGCTCTTCTCAGCGCAAATGAGCCTCGTCTCTCCCTGCCGCCTCAGGACCTGGGCCTTCTCAGAGCTAGGATGCCACGGCTTCAGCCCTCAGACCTCCCCACCCCGTGCGGCCAACCGCTCTTGCCACATCAGCAACCCTGGCAGAACCCAGCATGTTACCCCAAATTGCTCCTCCTTTCCAGGGTGCCACTGCTCACCGAAGCTGGACCCAAGACTGGTTCACCAACACGGGTCACCCCCAGCGGCTGCTAACCCCCAACTTGCCCCAGCCCGTCGCTTTCCCCCGGGCACAGGGTCCCCCACTCACATCCTTGTCCCCCTTCTTCTTGCGTGTCTGCACGGACAGCGACTCCACTTCACTCTCGAACTGGTCCACCTGCATGTTCAGGGTGTCGATGGTGTTCTAGGGGAGAGGGCGAGCAAAGGCAGGTGGTCAGCCAGCCGTCCCCACGGATGCCTGGGATTGGGGCCCCGAGGTCCCCTCCTCTTCTCTTCCCTGACTCACCGTGAGCCACTGGCCAACCTCCTCCTTCTCCTTCTGGGCAGGGTCCACCTTCTGAGCCAGACCCAGGCCCTCTTTGCTGTAGGCTTTAGTCTTGGTCTCTCGCTCCACAACTTTGAACCGTTCCATTTGCTGTGGACAGCACAGGTGGCAGGAGGTCTCAGCCCGCTGCTCCTTCCCTCCCCCCTGGGACGGAGAAACCTTCCTCTTCTAGGTACTTCTGGGGACCCAGGAATCAGCCTCCTCCCCCCTCTCAGGCTCCAGGCTCTGGGCTCCTACCGTCTCAATGAGCTTGCGGTTGTCTATGAGCTGCCTCTTGTCCTTGATCTCGTTGGATGCTACCCATGTCTTGATCTGGTCCCTCAGCCGCTGCAGGTGGAGGAAAAGCCAGACAGTTCCACCGCCTCAGGACCCGGGCACGCGGGCCGCCAGCCCTCCTCCCTCCGCCCTCGGGACACCGGAATCCAGGCCAGTCCCTCACTTGGAGCTTCTTAATCTCCTTCTTTAGGTCAGCCTCATACTTTTCTTTCTGGTTCGCGTTGGCTGCATTGTGGAGCTGAGGGATGAAGAGAGCCCAGGAGTCAGTGTGGGACCTGGGGCCCTCGTGCCCACTCCAGTGGTAAAACTTGTCTCCTGGGGCTGGGGACACCCACCCCCCACCCCAGTCCATCTCAGAGCTGCTGCTTAGGTCCTCAGCACCTGGACCCACAACCCCTCTCCCTGGCCTACACCCACAGACCTGAACCTCGTCCTGTGCTCTCCTCCCCGGAGACCCAGATCTTTAGGGTCCCGTGCCCTGTACCTTCTGCCAGATATCTTCAAACTGCTCCACGCCCTCGGACACCTTCTTGAGGCAGCGGTCAATCTCACCTGGCCGGGGGCGAGAGAAGGCTGTGAGCACCCTGCCAGGGCAGCAGGCATCCGCGGGGGGCCTCCGAGAACAGTGAGCATGTGGCTACACAGGCCGCGGGCGAGGAGACCAGTACCTTGGAGTTTGCGCTTGTCCGCCATCTTCCCGGCCCTACAGACGCAGGCTCCTCATACTCTCCTGGAGACGGACGCTGCGGAGAGAAGGCGCACGTTTAGCCCTGGCTGGTGCAGACACAGAGACGTGAACGAGGCTGGGCGGGGGCTGCGTGCACGGAAGACGCGTTTACTATCTGACGAGAGACGAGGCCGAGCTCTACTTGTGCTGCCCCGACAGCCCGGCACAGGGGCTGAGTTCTCTGGAAGTTTGCTGGAACAAGGAACCAGATGTACTTTTTCCCAGGAAACGAGAAATTCTAGAGCGTGGCACACCTTCTCGCAGATGACGCTCTAGATGATTTAGAGCAGGAAGCGGCCAAGCAGCCCACGGCAGGGTGCAGCGGAGGAAGGCCCACGGTGGGGCAGGGCACACAGGCGACTAGAATCCTAATGCCGGAGAAGGGACCCCTCAGACAGCTCAGAAGATGAAGAGTTTGCGGGAAAAAGAGCCAGATGCTGTCTGTGTTTAAGAACTGTAGGAGATGGAGTGGGAGCAAGGGGAGACGGGAAGGGCCTGGAATCAGGAAGAGCTAAACACACCCACCGTGTCAGGGCTGGGTCCCAGGCAGAAGAGGGCCGTACCCCACCAAATTTATTCCACAGCAGAGTCGCTCAAACACGCGGGACAACCCAACCCGAAGAAACAGAGGTATGGGGGCAGAAGGCATCACCCCAGAGAGGGCCAGGAGAGTGGAAGGGGACCTCAGCTGTGAGAGAGCCGTCTGTGCGCACGAAGGAGATACCGATCAGATGCGATGGGGACACAGAAGCGGGGAAACGTAAACCACCAGGACGTGTGCCCAGTAAGTACTTAGAGAGCGGGGCGTCTTCACCCTGAAAGTACACGCAGCTCAGAGGAAACCAGGAGCTCCGGCCCAGGGAGAAGCCACAATTTCGGGTCTGACATCAAGATGGGGCGGGGGGGGTGTGCAGGAGCCTGGCAGAGGGGTTAGGCCAAGGGGACTCGTGCACTGCCCAAGGTCACCCCCCGAGAGGGGCCTCTACTGAAAAGCGCAGCTCCCTGAGAAGGGCCCAGGGCAGGGTGCCCCAGGGCAGCTTTGAGGACTAAGAGCCTCAACCCAAAGGGAGGCCACACCAAGAGGATCCCCACCGACAACAACAGGCCCGTCCGAAGACACTTTCTGCAGCAACAGAAACGTTCCACATCCGGGCGAGCTGTGCCCCTGAACGCTGAAGATGTGGCTCGCGCACCAAACAGTGGACCTTCTCGTTCTTACTTCGCTTACTTCACTGCAGGTGCTAGCAGCTACCGGCGGGACAGACGATGACCACGCTCGAGGAGGACAAGTCCTAAAGCTGTGTGTACCAGCCCCTCCCCAGGAGCCCATTCTGGATGGTGGTGAGAGGCTAGGACACCTGCGACCGGAGGGCACAAATCTCCACGGAGGGCCGACCAGGACAATGGCTACACCCCGGCCCAGGGCCTGCTGACACACCGAGGTGGGGCCCAATCCCCACACAAGGAAGATCCCAGCTTCGGGAAGGAGAGGCAGCCAGTGGCCCAGAGGGGATGCGAACCGACGTGGGGGAAGGGCCTTTGGCCTGGGAACTCGGGAGAGGGCCAGGACCCCAACACAGAAATGCCTCTTACTGCCCCGAAGTAGGTACAGGGATCTGACACGGGACCTCCCACTGCCTGCCCCCAGCCCAGAGACGAGGACGCCTAGTGTACAGCCCTACACAAGGCACGCCATGTGGAGGGGTCGGGTCACCTGGCTCAGTGGAGGAGGTGATGCCCCCAAGAAGGGAACAGCGGAGGCAGCAACAAGCCCTCATGGAGTCGGAGGCACGGGGCCAGGGGAACAAGAGCCCCAGCCCAGGGAGGTGAGGTTTCAGACCCAGAAGCGGGGAGCAGCTCAGGCCCAGAGAGGACAGCACGGGATCTGCAGGAGGCATCCCGGGCCCAGCTGGGCGCTGCAGTGGACAGCAGCCTTCGCCACAGAGTCAACAGCCCCTCGCTCTGAAGAAAGACCCCCCCCCACCCCCACCTAAGGACCAGGGAGAACGTGGAGCTTGAGCCTTGAAGTGAAGGTACAAGCACAGAAAAGCCCTGTTCTTACGGGGCTGGGGGCCCCCACGCTCCTACGGGGGTCCGCCAAGATCTCCCAGGGGAAGTAACCACAGTAGGCTCTCCCTGAGACGGGGGGCACCCCAGAGCCTGCTCGCTCACGGCATGGGGTCTCAAACAAACTGAGGAACCGGGGAACCCTGGCCCAGGAGGCTTCACCAGGTCTCGTCCCCTCAAGGAGCCCATTCTAGGTCAGGGAGGGTGATCAGTGTGCCAGACCCACATGAGCCAAGCGCTGTTTCAGTGAGGGGCCCAGACGAACGCACAGCCCCCGAAACCTCGGCTGAGAGCAGAGGGTGCAGTCGGAGACCGGAGGACACCAGGGCAGAAAGGTAGAAGGCTCAGGCCTGGGACCCAGCACCAGGTGGTCCTAACCCTGGGGGCTGTCACGCCGCCAGCGAGGAGGCTTTGCGCCGGGGCAGGAGCGCCGCAGGCAGTCCGAAACCGGGAGGCTGCTGCTGCCGCCCCACAGAGCCGCGGGACTCTGGGAGAGGGACGTGTTCAGGCCTGGGGTGCAGGCAGCTGTGTCCCCACTGGGAGGCCCAACAGCCAGGGCGGGGGTCTGGGAACCCCAGCTGGGAAAGACTACAGCAGAGGGACAGCGGCGACGTGTCTCCGTGAAATCTCGGGCACCCCCTGGGCTGGGAGGGCAGAAGCCCTAGAGCCACGCAGGGGGACCGCGCAGAGAGCAGAAGCGTCAGCCTGGGCACCGCCAAGGGCAGGACCCTGCGCCCGGGGGAGGCAACCCCGACGGAGCTCCCTGACCGCGGAGCAGAAGGCGCACCCCAGCCAACAGTCCGCACATCCCAGGGCCAGACCTTAGCTCCCCGGGTTCCAACTGCGTGCGAGGGGCGACGCGTGAGCCCCGGACCCCCGAAAAGCGCCGGCGTGACCCGGGGCGCGCGCGGGCAGCGGGGGGAGGCGCCAGCACGCCCACATCCACGGGCAGGGGCGGCGTCTGGGGGAGGCAGGGGTGCTTGCACGGCCCACGGCGGACCTCGGCTGCGGCACGGAGCGGGCAGCGGCGCCACGGGGGGGCCCTGCGCCCGGCACAGCACTCGTGAAGTGGGAGTGACATCACCCGGCCCGGCAGAGGGGCAGCCCGCGTCCCGAGGCGGGCCCGCACCCCTGCCCGCCCCGCAGGCGCAGCGCCCCGGGTCCCGACTTTCCGCTGCAGGGCAAACTTTGGCGGAGGCCGGCGGGCCGTGCAGGGGGCCCGTCCGCGGGGCAGGTGGGGGGACGAAGACGCCTGCCCCGCCTGCGGGCCCGGCGCCCACGGGGGGCTGCCGTCCGGCCGCCCGCACCGACGCGGAGAGGCGGCCCCGCGCGCTCGCACCCCCGCGGGAGGGGACCCCCGGCGCGGCCGCGGGGCGCGGAGGGGACCGGCGGGGGCGCGGGGGAGGCCGGCGGCGGGCGCCGCGGCCGCCCCTGCCGGAAGCCCGCGCCGGGGGCCGGGGGCGGCCATGTCGCGACAGGCGGCGGTGGCGCCGGGGGAGGAGGGGAAGGGATCCGGCCCAGTCGAGCCTGACGCTCTCACCACAGGAGCTGGCGCCGCCGCTGAGGAGCGTATCGCGACAGGCGGGGGAGGCGAGCGCCCGCCGCCTTTTTCTCGCGCCCCGGGCCCGGGCGCTATCGCGATAGCGGCGCGAAGCGGAAGTGGGGTGGGGGGAAGTGAGCCCGGGGTTGTTCTGACGACGGGGTCGGGGCTCAAGGGAGGCCGCGGCGTCTGCCGATGGCTCCGCGGAAGCTGACCGGGCCCGGTCCAAGATGGCGGCGGCGGAGGAGGCCTCCCCTCCTCTCTTCTCGTCTCTGGCGCCGACCCGCCCCCGAGACCCGAATATAGGCCTGTGATTGCTCCTGCGGCCTGTCGCTCTTGCCCCTCGGACGCTCCCTATTGGTCCTTAGCAGGGATGCAGCCGGCCTCCTCTCGCCGATTGGGCAATCGCTCCAAGGCGCGGCGTTCGATTGGCCTCCCGCGCAGGCTGCTAGGATTGGCTCAGGTTTTCTTCCCCGCTCCTCCTCCTCCCCGCCTCAGGGCACAACACGCCAGCGCGAGGGCCCGTGCGTCAATCAAGAGGCCACTGTCGTGCTGATTGGATACACCCGCCCCCTTCTCCTAAACCAATTGGCCAGGGGGAGGAGCTAGGCTGATCAGGGGCGGGAAGACGTTCGTCCAGTTTAGAGCCGTTTGTAATTGGTTGTGAGAGGATATTCTGCCCTGAAGCCATTGGTTGGGTTCGGAAGTGGGTGGGGAAAGCGGAGGAAGGCATGGCGCGTGGGCGTGAAAGGCCGCACACCTAATGAGCTGCAGACAAGTGCCTTCCGGGCTGGGGCCGAGCGGAGGTCGCCTGCCAATCAAAGCCGCCCTGGGGCCCCCCGGGAGGGAAGTGGTCCCCTCGGTGGCACTGCCTGCTGCCATTCCCCCTGGCCGGTGTAGAGGGCAACCTCCCGCATTCCTCGTGTCCCGGCTGTGTCGTGTCCCTGCAGCTGGCTTGTGTTCGGCACGGGTCTGGGACCCGCTCCTGCGGGTGGGAGGGAGCAGTGGACGGCGCCCCACGTCGCTCGCGCCTGCACGCCCGCGGGGGTGGGGAGGCTGCAAGGAGGTCCTACTCCCTGCACGTCCGCGTCCTCGGCGCTGGCACGACGCTGCAGAAGGCGCTCGGGGGATCCCCGCTCTCCCACTCTGGCGCCGCTTCCGTCACTTCGGGATGATTCCGGTGTGCTCTCCCGGAGCTGGCCTCGGCAGGAAGACAGGAACTGTTTGCTGAACCAGCGAGCGAGTGAATGCGAGGGCTGACTTGCCGCTGACGACTCCAGGGTCAGACGGTCAAGATGGGAAGGTGGAAGGAGGGAGGATGCACCGGCATCGCAGGGCAAGGGAGGGGACAGGGTCCACCTGGCCCCGTGGAGGAAAGCCTGGAGGTCGTCACTGCGACACCCTTCCCTGCGCGATTCCCATGCTCACTGGAGTTGGGAGAGTCACTCCTCTAGAGCACCGCTCCTCCCAAGTGGCGACCCTGGCTGGGGCAGGGCCTCTCACACACAGGGGAACCATTTGAAGATTTGTTAAAATGCAAATTCTGACTCAGGAGGTCCCAGGTGATGCTGATGCGCCACAGGATTCAGAGCGGTGGTTCTCAAACTGGCCCGCGCATCAGAATCACCTGGGTGGCTTGAAAGAAAAGTCTAGATACTCATCCTTTTACCCTAGACCACTGAAATCTTAATTTCTGGTGATGGGGACCAGAAGTAATTTTTAAATCTACTGAGATGATTCCAACATGCAGCTCATCTGATAGGAAATTTTCTAGAAGTGGTTCTCAAAAGGAGATCTCAATCAGCAGCCAACACATCACCAAGATCTTACCAGAAATGCACACTTTTGAGTTACCCCCCTGGACCAACTGAAGCAGTAACCCTGGGCCCTCCAACCCTGGTTTTAACAAGCCACCCAGGTAATCCTGAAGCATACTAAGTTTCAAGCATCTCTTCTAAGACTGTGCAGGACTGTGGCACAAGGTGAGTCAGATCCTTTCCTGACTCCCACCGGGGAGGTGGAGGTTCTGAAGCGTGGTGGACGGAGCACCCTTCCCCAGCAGACCTATCAGCAGAGAGAGCCAAGTTGGTCACTTTCCAACATGGCTGACCTAAAGCCTCAGGGATAAAGTTGGGGAAACCGAGTTCCGGGACCTGGGGTAACGTGGCCATTAGAAGGAATCTCCCAGGTGGTGTAGACTCTGATGTGAGGGGAGAGATTCGGAGAGCGGCTGAGGTGCAGAGCGAGCCCTGCATTGAGGCACACTTGGATCAAGTATGGCAGGAGCGGCCCAGAAAGAGGAATCAGAGAGCTCTCAGACAGGACCCAGCCAGCCAGAGCCCCAGGGAGAAAGCGTGAACCGGCGGATGGGAGATGGGCAGAGGTAGGAGGCATCACCCTCTCAAGGGTAGGTTATGCACCCACCTCCTGGGCAACTGAGAGGGGCGCCAACTGGCCTCACAGGTCAGTGACCAGGGCTCTGCCCTGTGCGCTGTGCAGCCCAGCTCCAGAGCCCAGTACATGGCCCCCAGGTGGTGCCTTCCTGAAATAGCGCTTGCAGGGTAGCCCTCCTGACCCCCCCTGCCTACAACCTTGTCCCCAGCTGCCTACAGGCCACCAGCCCCGCAGCCTGCACCTTCCAGTGAAGCAAAGGGGACCTGGGCTGAGCCCCAGTCCCAGGACAGAGGAACCTGGCAGGAACTCTTAGAGCACTGTGTCCGTGCCGGCAGGGGGTCCGTCTGCTTGGCCCCATCAGGGCTTGGCACAGCAGGCTGCGCAGGGAATGCCCCGCCAACACTGGCCCCTGACAGGAGCCCACCACCTCTCACATCATCGCAGGTGGCCCCGTGTCGGGGTGGAGGCTTGGAAAGGCGAGGCCGCTCACCTGACACCACAGCTGCCCAGGCCGGCCTGTTCACAAAGCTGGGGCTTTCAGCAGCCGCATCCCTTGGGTGTTAGAACACATGACGTTCTCCAGGCGGGCTGGAGACAGAGAGGGCTCTGCTCTTCCTGGGATCCGTGACAGGGAAGTGAAAGACCAGGGACAGGCCCAGATGCCACCTGGATCTGTGCCCCCAACCCCCACAGCTCTGACTCCTCCAGTCACACGTTTGACAAATGATCACTTCCCAGGGACAGAACCTGATAATGTGCTTTTAATTGCACTTTTTCCAGAAGTACCTCCCTTCCTAGTTAAAATACAAACGATGAGGCAAGATGAAGACTGGCTCTGCTGCTCTGCAGTGGGGAGCAGTCTTGGTGCTTGGGGAGCCGGGCCTCCTCCCAAGCCGCCCCGAACAGTCCTGGCACCGGGCTGAGGACCGACCCTCCCAGCCCTATCCTGACCGGGATCCCTTCAGAAGGGCAGGGCCTGCGCAGCTTCAGGGTCAGCCCCCCAGGGCGCAGCCCCTTAGGTGGACATGATGCCGCTCTTCTCGCCCTTGACCTTGAGGAACTCCGCCATGCTGGAGAAATACTTCTGGTTGGCCTCAGCCACCTTCTTCTCGGCTGCTTGCGGGTTCACAATCTCCAGGCCCTGGGCAGGTACAGGAGGTGATGATGGGGTGGGGAGACGGGCCGGCCCCTGACAAGGCTCGCCCACCCCGAGAAAGAAGGTGAAATGTCCAGGAGCCCTTCTCAGTTGTCCTTGGGCTCCAGGGCGATGTGAGAACAGATGACCGCTCACCAAACTGCCACCGCCCCAAACCTGGGAGATTCTGACTCCAGGGGTCTGGGATTGGGGGAGAGTGGGGAGGACCTGGGCATCTGAATTTTTAACAAGTCATCCAGGTGATTTTAAAAATACCAGTGTTTCAAAACAGCTGACCCCGTTTGGTTCCCAAGTAGGAAAGCTAAGTGACTTGCCTGTGGCCCTAGTACAAACCATAGCAACACCACTGGTGACGCAGACCCACGCTAGCTGGCAACATTCCCAGTATCTTCCCTGCTAGTTCTCACCTCCTCACTGAGGCCTCCCCGGGTGGCTCCAACCAGCCACCGCGCTCCCACTCCCTTTTCCCTCCACGCACTTCCCACCTGCCAGCAGGTTCTGTATCTTACTTCCAGCCGCTGCCACACCACAAGCTCCAAGAGGGCAAGACTTCCCATCTCGTGCTTGCGGCTCTATCCCCAGCGCCTGCAACGGCGCTTGTAGCTCAGTACACCCTTGCTCATGGGGCAAATGAGCTCACATGGGACACGCTGGCCCTCCTCAGGGGAGCCGAGAGACGGACAGACGCAGCGGCTCCACCCAGTGCATCGGTGGCTCGGTGGGACCTCCCCGTCCCAGCCAGCTAGCTATGACCTTTCTTAGTTTCAACCCTTAGGTTGTCCCTACCACCCAGCACCTCCGGGAGGTGCTGAGCCAGCTCCAGGTCACAGGGAACAACTGGTCACCCGCAGTCCCAGCCTGATCCTAAAGCCAGCCTGTGCTTGCAGGCACGTTTCCCTTCTGTCCCCATGAGCCTGAGCACCAGGAACCGCGCTCTGCCTTCCAGGGTCTTCCCTGAAACGCCAGCCACAACAGCCCAATGAGGAACTCCGTGTGCCCGCCTCAGGGACAAAGAAACCGGAGCCCAGAGAGGGCTTTGCTCAGGGCCGCTCAGAAAGCCAGGAGGAGCCAGCCTAGACCCGGGCCCCTGACTGCGGTGCCCAGTACCTGGAGCGGGGTGAAGGCCACGCTGGAGGCGGTCCCCGAGGAGCGGTCGCGGATGGTGGACTTCCCGCCATACACCACGCTCTGCTTCTGCAGGGTCCGCTGTGGGGGGAGTGGACGGGAGGGTTGGGCTGGGCCCAGGCTCTCCCCCCGGAGCTCCCCCACCCTGGGCTCACCCCAGCCAGGCCCGTACCTGCAGTGTCTTGGAGATCCTGGCTTTGGTGGCCTCGTTCACCTGTGTCTGCCGTACCCGCCCGCTGCCCGACTTGCCCAGATGGCCCAGGCTGAAGCCCAGGTCCTCTTGGTAGGCGTCCTCCTCAATCTGGCAGGAGAGGACGGCATCCCAGGGTTCACCAGACGCCCAGGCGGTCACCCAATTCGGGTGCCTGCTGGGGCCCAGTGAGCACGGTCCTGTCACCCGAGCAGGCAGCCGAGAGGGGCTGCGCGTGGCTCCGCGCGCACGTGTGCACGAGAGGGGCCGCGCGTGGCTCCGCGCGCGCGTGTGCACGAGAGGGGCCGCGCGTGGCTCCACGCGCGCGTGTGCATGAGAGGGGCCGCGTGTGGCTCCGCGCGCGCGTGTGCATGCGCGTGCACACGTGTGGGGCTCTGCCATGGAAAGCCAATTTGCCAGTGAAACGGCATCTGAGCGCGTTCTTGCAGGATCGGCAGGAGGACGCTCCGCGAGACTGACCGCGCAGGGAAGCCTGGGGACGCGCACGCACAAGGGCAAGGCTGGGGGGAGGGACAGGGCCAGCGCTGAGTGCTACATTGGTCCCTGCGGGGGGCACGGATGTGGGGAGAGGCTGGAGGTGGGGTGGCGCCCGGCAGAGAGGAAGAGCGTGAAAGGGGAGCCAGGATGAAGGGCCTGACCTCTCCGAAGCTCATGCGGTTGGCCTGCTTCCGGATCTCGGTCAGTCCCAGCCGCTCCTTCATCTTGCGGTACCTGGGTGGGCAGCAGGGTCAGCCGGGTCAGCCGGGCGTGAGCCCCCCCCCCCCGCCCCCCGCGCTCCTGAGGGCCCACCTGCGGCCGCCTCGTTTCTTGCGCTGCCCGTCAAGGGGCGCAGGCAGCGGCTTCACCTGCTTCACAGGCGGCGGCTCCTGCCACTTGTCGAACTTCCGCTCAATCTCGTCCTTCAGTTCGTAGCCCACCTGGGGAGGGCAGAAGCGTCCCATCAGGGCCTTGCCCTGCCCTCGGCCACAGTGTGATGCCCGTTCCCAAGCCTGGGGGCCCTATCCTCTGTCGGGGTTTAGGTCTCGGGCTCAGACCTCTCCCTGCACCCCTCACATGACTACCTCCTTGATGGGTGATGGGGACATACGAGCAGCCCCCCAAATGCAACAGGGCCAAACGCAATGCCTGTGTCTCCTCCCCAGCCTTCAGCCCTGGCCTGCACAGGTGGCCAAAGGGGGTCACCTGGGAGCCTCACCTCTGTGGTTTCTGTTCCACTGGGCTTTTTCTTCTGGAAAGACCCGAGATCGGCCCCCATCAGCACCTCTGCTGATAACGGAGCTCTCTCCGGGGCCATAGGCTCCGCATGACCTGCCCCCTCCCAAGGCCTTCTCTTCCAAGCTTGCTGTGTGCCAGGCCCAGGGCCTTTGCACTGGCTGTTTCCTCTTCCTGGGACTCTTTCCCCAAACACTCGCCTGACTTGCGTGTTACCTTCACTTGAGTACATGACCTTCACCTTTCCAGAGAGGCCCTCCCTGACATCCTGGTTAACCCAGCACCCACTCTCCCTCACCAGCCCAGGACCCTCTGATCCCATCTCAGCATTTGCGCAGCACCCTGGACATACCACAGATGTCCCCCGTCTCCTCACCCCGCCCCCGGCCGGAATGTGAATGCCACCGAGGCAGGGCTGTGGTCCGAGCGGCTCACTGCTGTCCCCCCAGCACCTCGACCCGTGGTTGAGAGGGAAAGAGAAAGGGTGAGGGAGAAGGCGGGGAGGGGGAGAGAGACAAAGCCTGAACGCTGTGTCAGGCTGGGTGTCTGAACGCCAACGTACGAGACAGAAAACACACCCACTTTCATGGAGCCAGTCCGCCAAGGAAGACAAGTCAACTGCGCCGCGACAAGGCTGGTAGACAGACAGACCCACAGAGATGGACGCCTGCCCGCGCCTCACCTTCCCTTCCGTGCTCTCATGGAAACTGTCCACACGGGCTGCCAGCGTGCACTTGGCGGCCACCAGCCGGGCCGCCTTCCGCCGGAGATCCTGAAGCAGCAGAGAGGGGGCAGACCTGACGGGAGGCTCCCTTTGCCAGCACCGAGCTTTCCCCAAACCCCAGCTACCACCATTCCCACCACATGTCACCGTAATAGCGCGTTATGGCACCAAATCAGCACCATCACGGTTTTCTCTCCCCAGGCTCATTATGAACAGCCAGAAGCCGTCTGCAGAGACAGCCACCTTACTGCAGGTAGAAGACGGTCACATGCTAAAAACAGTGATGAAGACAGAAAACATCCACCTGTGCAGCAGAAAGGTCGGCGGCCCACGTTCTGAGACACACAAAGATGGTGCACGTACACCCCCAGCCACACATCTAGTTGGTAGCGATAACGAGGTTAGCAGTGAGTGCCTATAACCCTGCCCTGAGGCCAGCCCTCGGTCCTCGGCCCCTGGGCAGTGAGCTCCGCTGGCCTGGGGGCCTCGGACAAGGCAGAGGCCAACCATGGGATTGGAGATGGGGTTTTTGGGCGACGGGGTCTCAACCTGGAGCCCAGCTTAGCCACCCGGGCTACCCGGTCACGTCTGCACAAGTGAGCCCCAGTGGAGACTCCGGACTTCGAGGCTCAGCCAGGCCTCTCTGGGGGCAGGTGTCCCTGCGCGCGGTCAGGTGTGCAGGCCAGGAGTGACGTGTCCTGGCAGGGAGAGGACAACTGGGAGTGCGGTGGGGGGCGCCGTCAGGCCCTGCCCCACGCGCTTCCTCCCCTGGCTGATGTCTGTCCTCTCACGACCGCAAGCCCAGGTGGGTCGACCTGGAGTCCGTTCGTCCCTCTAGGGGGTTACTGAACCTGAGGACGGTTTGGGGACCCCTGCCACTTGCAAGCTAATGCTGACACTGTTTGTTACATGCAAGTGGGGCCTGAAAGAGTTCCATCTGTAGCAGTCCTAATCCCAACCCCACGAGGCAGGCTCTGTTCCCATTTGACAGACAAGGACACTGAGGCACAGAGCTCATGCCTCTTGCCCTGTTAAGTGGAGCTCTAGAACCCAACCCTGACACATCGGTTCCAGCGTCCTCGTTCTGATGCTCCGTGTGACCCTGTCGTCTGAGCTCCTGACCACGGTCCCCAGCTCTGACCAGTGGGAACTGAGGAGCCGAGGTTGCGTCTGGCACGGCGGAAGCTCCACGGGGAGCCACGTGGGGGACGGAGGGGACTCACCGGGGGCAGAGATTGCACAATGTCGCTGTGGTAGATGTAACCGGTGTGTGGCAGCACGGACGTGGACGAGAAGCCGGACAGCGTCTTTCGCTGGGCCCCAAGCAGCATGATGTTACAGGCCGGCATCTTGGAGAGGTTGGTTAGGCCCCCCGCCACCCCTGCAACCAGAGGGAGGATGTCAAAGCAGCCCAGGGTGTTTATTTGAGGGCTCACAGCGTGCTGCGTGCCTCTGTATGTGTTTCTGGTTGAATTCCTGAGTTGGCCCTTCTGGGGAGGGCTGACAAATCCCGTTTTAGAGGGAGGATATGGAGGAGGCTCAGAGAGGTGAAACCACCAGCCTGAGGATGCACAGCAAGGAGTCAGCCCAACAGTAACCCGCCCCCTGAGTCTGCAGAGCTCTGTATGTCTCCCACCAGCTGCCAGCACCCGGGGGACACCCGGAGGACACCCGGGGGACACCCGGAGGACGGGCCTGGCATCAATCATCCCGGGTTCCCGTGAGCACGTCTGCAGGCTGGGGGCAGGGAAACTGCAGCTAGAAATGCCGCCTCTGATGGGGGTCTGCTGCACGCCAGGCCCTGCGCTGGGTGTTTTCAAGGACGAGGTTGACTGTGTCATCAAACACATGCCTCCCGCACAGGGACGGGCCCCCACACACCCCCCGCTGACACACACACACACACACACACACTCTGATTCAATCTGCACAACCTGCAGCCCTTTGCAGATACGATCATGTGAAGGACCCTGAGACGGGGTAAGGGGAAGAGAAAGGCAGAGAGTCACAGGGAGGTGAGACAGGAGACTTTAAGACGGGGGATGCAGCAGCCTCTAGAAGCTGGAGAAGGCCGGGAGCGGCCCCCTCTCTAGGAGCTCGCAAACACAAAGGAACGCAGGGCCTGGCTGACACCCTGATTTCTGCCCAGCACTCGTAGGACAGTAGCAAAGCCCCATCACACCTGGGGAAACCGAGGCACATGCCGTCACCTGCCCAAAGATGTGAGGTCAGTGAGGAGGGAAGGAGGACCCACACCTGAGTTTATCTTGCCCTGAAACTTCTGCTCCTTCCTACCCTGCAACGCTGCACACGCCGGCCACCCAAGCCTGAGCTATGGCCCAGATTCCTACGTCGAAGCCCTGCGCCCGGTACCGTAGAACGGGACCATGTTTGGAAACAGGCCTTGAAAGAGGTGATTAAAGTGGAAGGACGTCAGCAGATGGGCCCTGATCCAGCACGACCAGTGTCCTCGGAAGAAGAGCGGAGGACACAGACACGCAGAGAGGAGGCCACGGGAGCCGCTGGCCACAAACAAGCCGAGGAGAGAGGCCTCCGTGGGGCCCAGCCTGCTGACATGCTGCTCCCGGCCTCCCAGCCTCGGGGACCATGTGACAGCGAACCTGGGAGCTCAGCCCCTGCCCGCCCCGCCCGCGGTGCTCGTTAGGGCAGCCGGAGCAGAGCCGCACCACTGCTGCACGCAGCTCCCCTGAAGACTCTCACGGCTGAAGGCGCGAGGAGCCCGAGACGGCGCTCTGAGGGGGTCAAGGAGCGCCCACCTCACTCCTGACACATGGTCAGGACAGCGGTCCCCATCTCGCGGGTGAGACCGAGGCCCCGAGAGCTGACGCTGCCAGCGCCGGGCAGCCCAGGCGTCTGCGGAACCGGGAGCTGCGGGATGTGCCAGCCGAGGGGGCAGCCTCTCTAGCAGCCACGCTCCCTCCTCCTCCAGCCTGTCCAGTCCAGCCCAGCTCAGGGCTACCAACCCGTCCCCGCGTGTCTGCAGGAAGAGCAGGGCAGCTGACCTCTGCGACCTCTAGGAGGGGTGACAGGGGCGAGGGCAAGGGGGACCCCGTGCTGAGGGCCCGGGCCAGATGCCCCATCTTGTAAAGGAGGGACGAGGCTTCCCCAAGGTTGCATCGTTCGAGAACAGCCCTGTGTCCGCACTCTGCCCCGGGCCTCACCCATGATCTTGGCGGCCGTGGACGCCCCGATGATGATGGAGAGGTTGGGCGCGATGAAGGACATCCGAGACTCCACGTACTCGTAGATGCGGTGCTTAGAGGCGTTCAGCTCGAGCGCCATGTCGCAGGCCTCCTCCAGCCGCTCCAGCTCCTCCTCCGACAGCTGCTGCCTGCGGTGGTGAGCGATGCGGCTGGTCGGACCCTGGCCCTCGCCGGGTGTCCTGTCTGCCTGGCACAGGAGCCCATGTCCCCCCAGCTGTGTGCACAGCCAACAGCCCTGAGGCCTGGAAGCAAGGGCTGCTGGGAATCTTGGTTTTCAGGGGGCACCTTGCCAGCCTGGGCCTTGCCTGCCCACGTGCCCCTGCCAGCTCCTCCCCATCCTTCAGGTCTCAGCCTTGCCGGCCACCGAAGCCCACTGCTGACCAACGACGCCTCTGTAAGGCCTCTCCGTGTCCCGCCCACTTCTGTGCCAGACCAGCTGGCCCCAGGAGAGGGACCCCACAGCTGTGTGGCCCTCAGCAGCATGCCCAGCGCATCCCTGGCACACAGAAGATGTTGGGCGAGTACTTATGGCAGGAAACCACAAAGAGGGGCTGTTATTGCTGTCATTTTACTGAGAAGGGACCCGAGGCCCAGATGGTGAAGGGACTGGCCTGAAGCCACAGAGCTGGTAACCAGACCCAGCCTCCCTCCCTCACCCCATCTGCTGTAAGCCGCATAAAGGAGGGACCATGGAGCCGGCCGCAGGCCCCTGCAACCACGGCCCCGTGGGCTGATGCTCACGGCTGCCCCCAGCAGTGGCAAGCTAGGAGCCCACTTGCTCTCCCACCGGAGAGCTTGGTCCCTGCCTGTGGCTGCGTCGTCACCTCCTCCAGGAAGCCACGCCCAGGAGGACAGATCCCTCTCGTCTTGTGCTCCATGCCCCTCGGCACCCCGTGTGCATTCTGACACTCGCCCGCCAGCCTTCGACCTGCGTGTGCACCTGCTTCCCCACAGACGGGAGCGTGGGCAGGGCAGCCTCTGCTCTGCTGAGTTCTCTCATCTCTGCCCTCAGAACAGCGCTCAGTGCTCAGTCAGCATTTGCTCAATGAGCAGAATGGCAGCCCAAGGGAGGAGGTCTCCATGCCTCTGGACTCTGCTCTGGGGTTACAGACATTTCCTCCTTGTGGGCACAGATGCCAGAGGGGAAGGTAGAGACCAAGGGGCCAACACAAAGTCCCTGCCTTCACAGACCCCTCCATTCCAGCAAGGGATGGTGTGCCAGAGACAAATGCTTCTACTGTGGGTTTGCCCTCTGCCTCGCCGGTCCCGACGACAGGCCCCTCGCTGACCGAGCATCCCTGGGCCCAGCCCGGTGCCTGGCTTACAGCGGGCCCTCGTCAAACACGTGAGGAACAGAAATGACCCATCCTCTTGAGACGGACACCTGTGCCACTGGGATCTCAAGATCTTCATCGGCCACTAGATGGGCCTGAGGGGCCCCGGTGACTTCCCCCCCCCATGCACGCACCCCTGGGTGGTGGAGGCGGTCACGCTAACGACCATGATGGTGGCGTTGGTCAGGATCTGCTGTAGGTTCTCGTTGTTCTTGCACTTGTCCAGGCTGTTGCCCAGCTCCTAGAGGTGAGAAGGCAACAGAGGAGAGGCGCAGAGACTCAGGGAGGCCCTAGAACCTCTCTTGCTCCTGCACACATCTGGGTCTCTTCTGCGGACACAGGGACAGCTAGGGACTATACACAGGGTGCCTGCGCCTCCCAGTCCCAGGGACTTCACTGCTCAGAGCATCAGCAGCATCTGCCCTGCGTGGCCGCTCAGAAACTCGGCGCAGGCGGACCCGCCGCCTGCATCAACGGAGGCAGCCAATCTGACCACACCGCCTCACTGCGCGGAGGCCCCCCGACCATCCGCACCTTCTGCTAGCCTCACGCAGGAGACTCCTCACTGCCGTCCCTGCCCTCACTAGCACCTGACCCTCTCGTGGCTTCCCCAGAAGGCCCACAGCCTTGGGGTCACATGGGACCCGACCTCATCAACTTTGCCGGTCACTTCCTCCTTCCTGAACACAGCAGGGCTTGTGACCACCCCAGGGTCTTGGTACTCGTGACCTCTCCCCCCAGATCTCTGCACAGCTACCCCTGCATCAACCTTCAGATCTCGACTCAAATGCCACCAGCTCCAACCACTGCTGGTGGCACGAGGGACCCCCTCATCTTCCTCCCTGCTTCCTCTCCTCTAGCAGCTCGCAGACCTTCCTGGGAGACCCATCCAGGGAAGCGGTGGCACTGGAGGTAGGGCAGAGTCCCGAGGACATCCTTTCCAGGCTCCATCCGTCTCTTGCTGGGAAGCCTGGAGCAGATGACCCACCACCCATCCCCTCCAGTATCTCTAGGCCTCAAGAGAACGAGGAAGGCAGCTGAGGCTCGGGCAGCCTCACTCTGGGCCCTTCACCTGCTCTCTGCCCCACCTCCCACCTTCACATGAGAGGCGATCCAGGGGACTCAGTTCCTCCTGAGTCCTGACCTCTCTCCGCTCACCTTGACCGTGCGGATGTAATCCAGTGCGTTGGGGACCAGAGACTCCAGTTCAGGGAAGCGCTTTGAGTACTTATCCCGGATGAACTTGTGGATGATGTCTAAGGCACACGGGGAAGGCAGATATCTGAGAGCAGGCAGACTCTGCTGGCTGTCCCCAGCACCAATCCCCGCTCCCTCCTCTGGCAACCAAACCCCTGAATTCAGCTGGGCTCACGGATACCCAGCAGCCCGTTCTGCTAGATGTGGCCACATGAGATCATTCTGGTCTACGAGATGTGATCCCAAGTGACACGTGCAATTTCCACATCACCCCCTTAAAGAACTGTGCCCTCCTCCATTCTGCTGGTGAGGATGTGGAGGTGATGGCTGGAAGTAGACAGTCATCCTGTGGCCTGACACAGGTGGCAGGTCAACAAGACAGAAAGAGCCTGATCTAGACTCTTGCATGAGAGGAAAGCACGCTTCCTTCTTATTCAGGCTGCTCCGTTACAGCAGCTGAACCTGGACTTGAACTAATATGAGGAGTTTGGGGGCAGGACCCCGGGGAAGGCCAGCAGGATCCTGTTTGTCCCCTCCTTGGGGATGGGAGGAGGAGGTGAGGGACACCACACGGGGCCGTGTCTGCTCGTCCTCCCAGAACTCACTCAGTTCATTCTCAATCTCCACGGTCAGGTTGTTCGCGTCCACGATGACCCGGTATTCGGGGGCCGCCTCGACCGGTCCCATCACTGTGAGGACAACAAACCGCCTGGGTGGGTGAGTGTGTATCTAGGCTCCCACAGCTGGGGGAGTCAGGGGGCAGCGGCGTGTGGCTAGAGGGGAGCCGGGGGCTGAGGACAAAACCTGGAGCGGGGCTTCCCTGTCGGCCCACCTCCCATCGCTACCCTCCAGGCCAGTCGAGACATGACCCCATCGCACTCCAGGACTAACCCCTCCGGGGGCTCCCCATCCACTCAGGTGGAGGGTTAAGCCCCCCAGAAAGGAAGCCCTGTGAGGACAGGTACTGCGTGTCTCCCACGGCTACGGCCCCGGTGCCCAGCACAGTGCCTGGCTATTTGCTGACTGTCTGGCTTTGCAGTCTCTCCCTCCGATGGCCTCGGCACCGTCCCAGCCCCTCGCTCTCGAGATGCCCCGTCTTATCACAGGCCAGCCGGGGAGGGCTGTAGTGCCCGGGCACTCAGCACTGCTTCGCTCTCCTCTGGGCCTCTGCATATGCTGTTCCCACTCGCTGGCACATCCCTTCCTCACCTGTCTCGAGAAGTTCCTCTCCAGGTTTTCACAACAGTCATAACGATGAGGACACTGAGGGCGCCGCAGGCACAGTGGCTGAAACACATGACTTACCGCGTGTGCCGCTGTCCCTGCAGCCTTACGGGTACTGCCCTGATCTCCCACAACCGCCTAGGGAGGCTGGTGTTACCAGTGAGCAGAGAGAGAAACGGAGGGACGCGGCCTGATGCCACAGAGCCAGCACGCAACAGAGCTGAGATCTGGCCCCGGGGCCCCGTTGTGACCCTGACGGTTCAGACGTCTCTGCGTCCCGAAGGCACCTCAGGTCCTTCCCTCCCTTCAGGGGCCTCTCCTCCGTGCTCCCGGGGCACTCTGGCCACATCCGGTTAGACACAGCCGCCACCCGGACCGGAGATGCTCCGTGTCCACCTCCACGACCAGACACCAGGTGGGGTCAGGTCTGACTTAACCTGAAGCCTGACTCGACATCAGGGAGTGTCCCTTCCTCCGCTCCCCACAGCTCTCGGGCCTCCGCCTCTGCCACTCCAGACAAGTGAGGCTCTGCACACACAGCTCCTTCACCAGGGCACACGGCCACTGCTCTTGGCCTGGGGTGTGTATTCATGCTTCGAAGCCCGTTTCAGCGATCAGCTCTTCCTAGCCTCTGAGGCAGGGTCAGCCCCCACCTAGCAGCTCGTGTCCCGCACTCCCCCTACCCCAGCAGGCACTGCCCACAACTGTCCAGACCCAGGCTGTCTGCTTTGCCAGATCCCGAGCGTTCTGAGAGCAGAGAGCTGGGCGGATTCCCCAGGGCACCCGGTGCCCACACGGGCCTGCCGCGGGGCACCTCACAAAAGCTTTAAAGTAAGGAAGGAAAGAGCAGGTCTGCCCGGGACTCTGCTCTGACCACACCGCGGCTGTGCCCACAACATCTGCGAACAAATTCCAGCCCGGAGCTCCACCCCCTCAAGAACGGGCGGCAACAGGAGCAGCGCCCAGAGCCGGGCCGAGTGCTCCAGACACAACCCAGGTCCCCCACAGCTGACGGGCTGATAACTGCACATCAGAGGGCTACTCTCTGTTTACCAAATGACACCAGTTCTCCGCTCACGGTAGCAATGACGCCCCCTCTCAGGCAAACTGAAGGAAAAGACTACGCTGACTTGAAGAAAACAACAGAACAAGTGGTGTACGGATGTGGCGGGACCCTTAACCAGGCGCGAGGACCCCGGAAGGTGAGCCCCAAGCCGCGGGCAAGCGCTCGGCACCGAACACGGACTTAAGGAGTGTCGGCCTTACAGCATGACGCCGTCTCGGGGAGAAGCCTGCCCTGGGATGGAGACGTGGGCTCTCCAAGTGGCCGAGAGAGCGAGAGACTGAACTTTCGAAGCTGTGCGCTGCGAGAGAGCCCGGGGCTGGGCGGGTGAGGGCGGGGGGGGGGGGGGGGGAGGTACCTTCCGAAGCCTCCGCCTGCTTGCTGATATACTCCTCGATCTTCATCATGATCTCGGCAAACTGCTCAGGGAAGACAGAGTCGGAACTCGGGACTGGGAGGAGGCAGAGCGACTGCACACATCACCCCTCCCCGCAGCTTCTCTTTGCAGCCGGCTCACCATCTTGCTGTCCCACAGCTTGGCGATGCTCTTGACCGAGTCCCCGGAAAGATCCAGCTGCGTCTCCTCCTGCACATCTTCGATTGCGGGCTCCTCTTCTTCCTCCCCATAGCTTCCTCCTTCCTCCTCCTCTGCCGCCTCCTCAAGGTCAGCCAGGAGCTCATCTGCCAGGGACATGCTGAGGCCTATGGGGAAGGAGAGCAGGGTCCCCCTCATTAATGAGAAGGGCTTCTCCCCCCTCAGAAGGGCCTGGTCCTTCCTGGATCGACACCACAAGCATTTTCATGCGCTTTTTCTTCAGCGCCGGTGCCTGGCACATCACAGGTGCTCAGTCACTACCAAACCGCTCCGTGAGCAAACCTCCCAGAAGCAGGTGGTCTCCGGTCACAGCTCACACCAGCTCACACCACTCACTGTTCTCACACCTCGCTGGAAAAGACAACAGGATGCCCCACACACCACCACCTCACTAAGACTTAAAAAATTTACATCCTCCCCTTGATGAGATGGGAACCTTGCCTCAGACCCTTTTTTGTCCTATACCAGAGACCCCTTCCCCAAACCGTTGGGCCCTAAATGAATGACAGATGTCCTAAAATACTGATCTCCCCAGCCGTCAGGGCAACCAGGTGCGGCCTAAACGTCAAGAGCCCCCAGCCTGACCCCCTCTGGCCGTGAGCAGCCTCCTCGTCGACTCCAGGGGCTGGACAAAATGAGTATTTTCCCTGAGTCCCATGAAATGGCAAAGAATGAGAAGGACTACTCAACAAGGTACAAACCTACCATCCTCCTGGCTCTCTTAACTTTTTTTTTAAATGAGAAAACTGTCCTCCTTCCTGTTCTTTTCCATTTTTCATAAAAACAAACCCCATTCCTCACTTCCTACTCTTCTACACCGCCCTCTCTTGAAGTGTAAAAACAGAGACTTCGCGTGGGTGATTTGTGGAGTGAAGCCCGCGGGGGGCTGGGCAACAGGGAGAGCAGAGAACTCCCGGCCAATGTAAACGCGCAGCTGACGCACACCTATGGACTTGCTTTGCGAGGGGGACCATCAGTTGCATGGTGCCAGGTTTTTTCTTTTTTCAAGGAATTCCGAATTTTTATGTAGAATCTCTTAGTTTCAATGTTGCCTCGTAATTATTCAAATGGATAATTTAACTAAAACTAAAACCCTCCAGACCACCACACACGGCACAGGCCGAACCTGAAAGGTTACAGGACGGATTTGGCCCTTGAAGTGGGAGCTTGGGACCCCTGGGTGCCCAGCTGTCCCTATGAGATCAGTTTCCCCTCACACCCTCCTCCCTCCCTTCGAGGCAGTATCCTCTTTACTGACTTCTCTTTAACGCACCTGCGTGGTCTCACGTGTGCCCTTCTCTGAAACTCGCCTCCTCACTTTCTCTGCACAAGAAAAGCTGTCTTTATTTACTTTTGTACTTATTTGAGAGCAGAGCGAGCACAAAGGGGTAGGGGCAGAGGGAGAAGCAGACTCCCCTCTGAGCAGGGAGCGGGATGCGGGATACCTGGTTCGATCCCAGAACCCTGGGATCATGACCTGAAGCGAAGGCAGACGCTTAATGGACGGAGCCACCCAGGCGCCCCTCTTCCTTACAGAATATAGGGCGCTCCCCATACACGTAACACTTGGTGTCTGTGCTGTCCTGTCTGTTTCCACTCAACGGTCAGCCGACCTGGGCGGCGCATCTGTCTGCTCACAGCTACATCCTCACATCTAACGGAACGTCTACACTGTGGCTGGTACCGAAAAATCACCTGCTGAGCGAGGGAAGGGCTCGATCTAGTCCTTACGCCGGCCACATCACGCTTTCTCCAGGTCTCTGAGTGATTTGCTCGTCCCTCAGGGGCACAAACACTGCTTCCCGCCGCGTGCGTCTCTGAGCCCCGGACCAGACCCCATCCCGCTGTTAACACATCTCGGAGCCCTTTCGTTCGTCCCGACACTTAAGGCCGTCCGGACTTCTAACACTTTCAAACGCGCGTCTTCCCGGTTCGGGGGACATTTCCGCAGGAACAGGCGCCGCGCCCCCTTGGCTCACCGCTCGCCGTGCCCGCGACCAGCCCGCCGCAGGCCAGCCCGCCTCTCCGGCCGCGCCGCCGCCGGGACGCCCCTCGCCCCCTCGCCCTCCGCGGCCCTCAGCTCCCTCCCGCGTTCCCGCTGCAGACGGGACGCAGCCCGGCACCCCGCGCGTCCGGGCCGGTGTAATTACATAATCATTACCCGACTAAGCCGGTCTCCGAGGCACCGGGCACGGCGCTGAGCGGCAGGGAGCCGCCAGCGCCCGGACGCTGCAGAGCACAGAGGACCTCCGCGTAACCAACCTACTAAGCCCTGCCTCTCTCCCTGCACACGCCCGCCCCCGGACCCCGGAGTCCAGCCTCCCGCCCTCGCCCCGTCTCCCTCACAACGCACCTCTCCCCGCCTCGCACGACGGTTTCTAGGGAAAGTCGCTTCCGAACAGCCCTCGACGCTCACTGATGACGTCTGACTCGCGCCGGCGTCGCGGCAAAGGCGCGCTCTGATTGGCTCCCGCCCCGTGTCATTCTCGGCCGCCTTTGGAACAACAACTTTATTAGGTCCTGCCGCTAGGCGCAGAAGCCGTAAGGACGAGAGGAGAGGGGACTTGTCGGCCTGACGGCCCGCCGAGGACTGACCCTGCTAACTGGGGAATCGCCCTAGCCCGCCGGAAGGTGCAGAGACAAGAATAAAGACGGGGGCAACTCAGACGACTCGGGAAGGAGTGAGACGAAAAAGCAAGGACTTTAAGCCGGGCGGGACTCAGGGTGGAGGTGGAGGGGGGGTGGGGAGCGGAGCCGGAAGCCGGGAACTACAAGTCCCAGAGGGCCTAGAGGCTAAGTCCCGGATGCGGTGGCCGTGAAGCCTGATGGGACAGGTAGTTTTGCGAAGGACCTAACCCAGAGGTTTGCGAGGTTGGAAGTTTTGAGACCAGAGGCGCCGGGAGCGGGAGACATGGAACTGGAGCAGAGAGAGGGGTGAGTGGCTTTGGGGAAAACTACTATTCCCAAAAGGCATTGCGGCTGCATCACGTACAGCCGTGTGCACTTTTCCTGGAGGGCGGATGGGGACTGTAGTTCATGCAACTGCTTTCGTTCAGCGGTCTTAGGGACCAGGGTCTGTACTCGGACATTCTGGGGGTGAAAGTTACGGCTTTGGAGTTCTGGATCTGAGAGATGACGAGGTTGGATGCCCGGCCTCTCGGGCTTGAGTGAGGCGATGGGGGTTTGAACTTCCTGGGATCCTCTGGGAGCAAGTCTGGAAGTCTAGACCCCTGGGTCTGAGGGAGGAGGGGCTGGGGGGTCTGGACTCCTGGGTCTCAGGGAGGAGGGCCTGGGGCCTGGACTCCTGGTCTGAGGGAGCAGGGGCTGGGGGTCTGGACTCCTGGTCTGAGGGCAGGGGCTGGGGGTCTGGACTCCTGGGTCTGAGGGAGGAGGGGCTGGGGGTCTGGACTCCTGGGTCTGAGGGAGGAAGGGCTGGTGGCCTGGACTCCTGGTCTGAGGAAGGAGAGGGCTGGGGGTCTGGACTCTTGGGTCTGAGGGAGGAGGGACTGGGGGTCTGGACTCTCGGGTCTAAGGGAGCAGAAGCTGGGGGCCTGGACTCCTGGGTCTGAGGGAGGAGGGCCTGGGGCCTGGACTCCTGGTCTGAGGGAGCAGGGACTGGGGGTCTGGACTCCTGGATCTGAGGGAGGAGGGGCTGGGGGCCTGGACTCCTGGGTCTGAGGGAGGAGGGCCTGGGGCCTGGACTCCTGGTCTGAGGGAGCAGGGACTGGGGGTCTGGACTCCTGGATCTGAGGGAGGAGGGGCTGGGGGTCTGGACTCCTGGGTCTGAGGGAGCAGGGACTGGGGGTCTGGACTCCTGGGTCTGAGGGCGGAGGGGGCTGGGGGTCTGGACTCCTGGGTCTGAGGGAGGAGGGGCTGGGGGTCTGGACTCCTTGGGTCTGAGGGAGCAGGGACTGGGGGTCTGGACTTCTGGGTCTGAGGGAGGAGGGGGCTGGGGGTCTGGACTCCTGGTCTGAGGAAGGAGAGGCTAGGGATCTGGACTCTCGGGTCTGAGGGAGCAGAAGCTGGGGGCCCGGACTCTTGGGTCTGAGGGAGGAGGGGTTGGGGGCCCGGACTCTCAGGTCTGAGGGAGGAGGGGTTGGGGGTCTAGACTCCTGGTCTGATGGAGGAGGGGTTGGGGGTCTGGACTCCTGGTCTGAGGGAGGAGGGGCTGGGGGTCTGGACTCCTGGTCTGAGGAAGGAGGGAGCTGGGCCGTGAATTCAAGGCCCCTGAACCCCCTGACCTTACAGGACCATGGCAGCTGTGGGCTTTGAAGAGTTCTCGGCACCACCAGGCTCGGAGTTGGCGCTGCCTCCGCTGTTCGGCGGTCACATCTTGGAGAGCGAGCTGGAGACGGAAGTGGAGTTCGTGTCTGGGGGTCTGGGCGGCTCCGGGCTCCGTGAGCGAGATGAAGAGGAAGAGGCTGCCCGCGGCCAGCATCGGCGCCAGCGGGAACTAAATCGTAGGAAGTACCAGGCGCTAGGGCGGCGCTGCCGGGAGATCGAGCAGGTAGGTGAGTGCGGATTCCCCCATTTTGGGGCCCCCTGGCCAAAATTACCCCTTCCCGGTCTCCACCTGTCTGCGTGCCAGCCTTCCCCACCTATCGAGGGAATCTTCCATTCTCGTGTCCCGTACCTGTCAGCGTCGGGCGCCGTGCGAGGCACCTGGAGTGTGCGCCGCCAGTAGCCCAGATGACCAGGTCAGCTCGCTGACGTTTGGAGGTGCCTCTCATGTTCCCCACTGTTCAGGCTTTTCAAGCCTCCCGTACCCCTCAAATCAGGCCCTGTGCCGCCTGAATCTGCCTTAGATCCTTCTGCTCTCCATCCCCGTGGCTCCTGCCCCAGACACACGTTCTGTGAGCTGCGTCACTGCACTGGCTTCCTGGGCGAGAACCAGGAGTGCGCAGCTGGTGGGGACCAGATCTGGAAAGGCTGGGAATGCCAGGGCAAGACATTGGGTGTTGTTCTGTTGTTTAAGTGAGGGAAGCTGTGGGAAGGTTTCCGACGGGGGAGGGGCAGGGTCGGGGCTGGGTGTACCGCTGTGAGCGCGTAGCACAAACTGGGCGCTGGGTAAGGAATTACAGTCACCGCTCCGCGGGCCACAGGTGCGAGATCCGGCGTCAGCGGGGCTGGTTCCTTCTGGGGCCCCGGGGCTGGGAGGGGGTACGGGGAAGAACCTGCTACCCACACCTCTCCTTGCGTTGGGTGGTTGCTGGTAATCACCGCTGCTTCCCGGCCAGCGGATCTCTGCCTTCGTGTTCACGTGGCGTTCCCCCTGGGTGTGCCTGTCCATGCCCCAGTTTCCTCCTCGTGTGAGGACCTGGGCCCACTTACTGACCTCATTTCACTTGATTATCTCTACGAAGACCCTATGTCGAGAGAAGGTTGCGTTCTGAGGTACTGGGAGTTAGTACCCCACGACGTTTTGGGGGACACCATCCAACCCCTATCAGTGGTGTTGGGGCACTGGGGACGATGGGAGGCTGGTGTCGTGGTGTGAGCCGGAGCAGGGGTCAGGAGACAGAGCCGGTGGAGAACAAGGACGGACATTCAAGTCCTCTTCGGGTGCAGAGCGTACCAAGCTGTCTGGAGCAGGACAGAAGTTTGCGCTGACAGATGGCGGAGAGGATCACGCACGAAGTGGGAGCAGGGCGAGTGCTTGGAGCAGGTCGGCTCCGTGTATGAGAATGTACTCCCTAGAGGCTACACCCCATGGCCAGCCGCTCCTGCACACCCAGTGACAACTAGGAGGTTCGCAGGACACAGTCTGCCGCATGGTTTCACATGTGCACACGTGCACGGGTGTGATAGACAGTAGGGGACAAGTCGGACGTGACACAGACCAGATACTCTACTTCAGGCACGAGGCGGCTGTCGGCTCCACCCTGTCCTCAACTCACCCCAGCCTCCTTCCCTCCTCCAGCATCCCTCTTACCTCTTCTCTCCCTGGTGACTTCCACCATAGCAGGGACATTTCATCCCTGGCATTGTGTTCACATGGCTCCTCAGTACACGGGTGGGGACCTCAGAGCGACCACGGTCACACGGGAGCACCCACTGTGTGCCAGGCCTGCCCTGGGCTTCACACACAGGACGTTTCAGGAAGCCCCACTGCCTCTGCCCGCCCCCGCACTCCCTGAGCTGGCAGCGGGAACCTGAGCCCCATTTAACACATGGATCCTGAGGTCCAAAGGGACTCAACCGTTTGCTTAGGTGGAGCGGACACTGGAGTTCTTGCTCGGTCCTCCCCGTCCGGTGGGCGGTGGCCTGATACCTTTTTTACAAACACAGGCTCAGCAAGGGTCTAGGTGACTCACCCAAGGGCACGCAGCTGGAAGGGGCAGGCTGGGCTTCCAACCCAGGTCTTTCTGACCCAGGGTAGTACCCACTCATTCGTGTCCCGGGCCGCACACCTCTCTGCTGGCCCTGACGTCCCCACCGCCTGCCTCATCTCCAGCAAGTGGGCCTGCCTGCGTGGTGCCCGTCTGCACTTTCCACAGAGGAAGTCGTGCGGGAAGTCACGCGTTCAGCAAATACTGATGGGGCACCCCTGCCCCCTGCCGCCAGGTTCTGCACAGGCCCTGTCCTTTGGAGCTTGGGGTCTGGTGGGGGAGGCAGACGGTGAGCAGGAGAAGTGGATAGGCTAGAAGGCAGTGAGGAGTGTTGTAAGGGAAACTGAGGCAGAGAGGAGTGGCTGAGGGCGCGAGGAGGGGAGAGGGTGTTGCAGTGTAGCGGGAGGTCCCTGAGGAGGTAACCTCTGAGGCCAGACCTGAAGGAGGGAGCTGTGCAGGCATGTGGGAAGGCCCCCAGGACGGGGAGGCCAGCTGGGGAGCAGTGGAGGCGAGGGAGAGGAGCAGGGAGGGAGTGGGTGCAGCGGGCCCTGGAGGCCGTGGGGCTGGCTCCCCGGTCCTCGCTGGGGCTCCGTTCACCGTTCACCGCGAGAGGAAGTGAGCAGAGTCTGGGTGACTTGAGCCTTCTGTCCCCCTGCAGGTGAACGAGCGGGTCCTGAACAGGCTCCATCAGGTGCAGAGGATAACACGACGACTTCAGCAGGAGCGGAGGTAACCCCTCGCCGGCCCCCTGGGGCCCATGCCTCTGCCCCCAGCCACTGTTCCTGCCCACTCTCAAGCTTCTTGTGGGCTTCCATCTGCCCAGGCCTTGCAGGGAAGCGGATGAGTGAGGGCCGAGCCAGGGTGGGGAGGCAGGTCCGCTCCCTTTGAATGGGGTGCGCAGCAGAACACATCAGGACGGAGGCCCTCGCGTGGTGTCAGGCGGTTTGCCATGTGCCTCTCAGCGAGCAACAGCCCATTTCCCGTCTCAGCTGAGGTGGGTAATGCCACAATCTTGTGGCTGCTGAGGGTCGAACAGGAGCTCAGGGGAGGGGATGAGCCCAACCCAGAGCCTCTCGCCACACGCTGTGTCCCATGTCCCCGTGTCTGTGGAATGCGTCCAGCTGCTCAGCCAGTTCTCCCCGACACCCACCTGACCCACAGGAGGCGCCTGCCCTCACCCACCTGCTTCCCCTGCCTCCTCGCCATTCCTCCTCACCCCAGTACCCAGGGCTCGGCCCTGGGTCCCCCCGTGTGCACACCTCCGCTGTCCAGCACGGTAGCCCCAGGTGGCTACTTAACCCGACTTCGTTAAACTTGAAATCTAACATTGGTCCAAGTAAATCTTAATTCACTGGCGTGAAAGAAAGTTCCACTCCTCTGTTCACGTGCTCGGCAGTGAACGTGCAGCCGCCAGTGGCGATTTTTACCCGAACTGAGATGAAATGAAAACTTCCATCCCGCAGTGGCGCTCGCCACACGGTAGCTCAGTACCACATGTGACAACTGACATCGAATCCCAAATAAAGGACCTCAAAAAGTCAGTTCCTCTGTGGCTCTTGCCACGTGCCAGGGGCTCCATGACGGCAACAGGTGGCCAGTGGCTACGTAGCGTGTCGCATGGGAACGGAACGTTTGTGTCCTCACAGGAGGTTCTGTGTGCCCTTCCAGAAAGTCTCGCAGCACCACGGTCCTTTGACTCCCGTCTGCAGCTCTTTGAACTGTGTCCCTTTGTCAGCCGCCCACTGGACGGTGGCTTCAGGTCCCCTCACATGCACGCGAAGCTAGGCCTGACCTCGCTCCCTGCCCCCGGTCCGCTCCCCCTCAGAGAACGGACCCTCCCAGCTGCTTCTCTCTCTCACCTCCTCGCCCGATGCACCCTCGGAACAGACCCAGGAGGCCAGCACCCTGGGCCGAGGGATTGGGCTCCTCACCCCACGCGAGCCGTACTTGCGCTGGCCTCCCTGACCCTCCGCAGGCTCCTGCCACACACCCCGGCCAAACCTTTTCCCCCAGTTGTACCACTAGCCAAGATTCTCTCCTACAGTAAAACCAAGAGAGTTTATGGAAGGGAAGGCTGACCTTTCTGGTTCAAACATCCGAAGTTCGGGAGGGCGTCTGCACATGCTAAAGTTCCCTTAACTGTACAGATCAGTCGGGGTGATCGTGCCTTCGGAACGGTCCACCTGGAGCTCAGCCCCGTGCTTCTCGGAGCGTGGCCCCTGGACCAGGGACCTGGGCACTACCTGGGGACTTGTCACAAATCCAGGTTCCAAGGCCTCACCCCAGACCTACTGTGTTAGAAATGCGGGGGGTGGCCAGGAAGCGTCCTAAAGTTTAAGACATGCCACTGTGTAAAAACTACATGGCCATTCCCCCAAATTTAAAAACAATTACCCTACGATGTAGCAATGCCACCTATCCATAAGCCCCCCAGAAGAGTTGAAAAAAGGGGTCACTGATGTGTCTGCCCACGATCATAACCGTATTCACGAAGCGGAAGCATCGAGGGTCTATCTGGGTGGATGGAGAATCCAGGGTGGTCCCCATGGAGGAGGACCACCCACTCTCAGAAAGGGTGCCGCGCCACGAACCGCAGACATTGTGCTGAGTGCAGTGGGCCAGTCCCAGCAGGACAAACACTGTGTGATCACACTCCGGTGAGGGCTGACGATCACGGAGCCCAACAGGAGAGCGGTGGCCGCTAGAGGCAGGGGCGTGGGGAGCTGTTTAATTTAGGGAGGATGGAGAGTCCTGGAGACAGATGGGGGTGATCGCTGCACAAAGTGTGAATGTGCTTAATCCACCGAGCTGGACACTTGACTGTGGTGGCAAATGCCGTGTTAGGTGTATCCTACCACAATTTTAAAAATTCTTTTTTCAAAAGTTAAAAAAAAAAAAAAGGAAAGGCAAGATAGACCAAGTCACTTCTCTGTTCAGAACCCTGCAAGGAGTCCCACCTGAGTCAGAGCCAGAATTATCCTACAACGGCCAATAAGGAAGGCCCTTTGTCACAGCACACATGCTGCTCCTGCGCAGGGCCTCAGCACTGGCACTGGCTCTTCCTCCCGCGCCACTCCCTCACCTTCTCAGTGAGGCATCCCCCACCATCTTTTGGAGGTTCCAGCCCTCTTCCGGGCATCCTGTGTCTGCCTGCCTAGCTTGCTGTGTGTTGATGTGCTGATGTCCCCCGAGTTCAGTAGGCACAGGGGATTTTGTGTGGTTCCCCGATGTAGCACTAGGCGGAGAACCCCTGTGAGCCCGTGGGACACACACCCAGTAAGAGACTGGACACATGGGGCGTGTGAAGTGCCCCGCCGGGGTGCTGGCCCCCAGGCAACACTCAGAGCTTACAAAATCCCCGGCGTTCTTAGAAGCAGGCACAGGGGGGAAGCAGAGAAGGCAGTCCCCGCAGGAGGGCTCCGCACCTGTCTTTCTCTTGCCCTCCTGTTACTGATAAGGACACCGGCTGACCGCGGAATGTAGGCCAAGCACTAGGAGATGCCCCTTCTACCTACCCTGTCACCCAACCCCGCTCACGGTTGTCCTGTCCTGTTGACAGAGCAGGAAACAGGTGCAGAGAGGTCCCCTTGTCTGGCCCAGGGTCCCGCGGGCTGCTCAGATATTTGGCGCCCAGGTCTCAGACTTGGAAGCCCCGAATCTTCTGGGTCTGTGGGTCCAGGGCAACCTTGGCTTCAGAGCCAGGGATGGGCTGTGGGGTGTCCCTTTCCCCACCCACCAGACGCTGAGTTGCAACCCTGGTGGCCTCCGGACACAGGTTCCTCATGAGAGTGCTGGACGCTTATGGCGATGACTACCGCGCCAGCCAGCTGACCATCGTCCTGGAGGTGAGTGCGGCCTCCGGGCAGGCCAGGGGGGCAGGGGGAGCAGGGGCTGGGCACCAGGACAGAGCCTTCACTGGCTGCCCCTTCTCCCCACCAGGACGAGGGCAGCCAGGGCACAGATGCCCCCACCCCTGGCAATGCTGAAAATGAGCCTCCAGAGAAAGAGGGCCTGTCCCCGCCCCGAAGGACACCTGCACCCCCAGAACCCAGCAGCCCGACCCCCGGTGAGGGGCCCAGCGGACGCAAGAGGCGGCGAGCGACCCGGGACGGACGCCGAGCGGGAGCCGTGTTGAGTCCAGAGCTGGCCCCGGTGCAGGTGGGACCAGGGCTCCTGGGTTTGGCAACAGTGCTGTGGGGGCTGGGGACCACTGGGGAAAGGAGGTAGGGCTGGAATGGTTGGGGTGGGTAGGGATGGAGAAAAAGCTGGGAAAAGCCAGGTGAGGGCTCTGGTGGAAAAGGAAGGAGAGAGACCTGGAGGAGGCTGGGGGGAGCAGGAAAGAGGACTAGAGTAGAGAGGGAGGGACAGTCGGAGGCCACTGGTGGAAGGGAAGGCGGGAGTGCCGGGGTTTTCGCCCCGGTGCACAGGGGAACCCTGCTCACGCCTGCTCCTCTCCCCCAGATTAAGGTCGAGGAAGACTTTGGCTTTGAAGCAGATGAGGCCCTGGACTCCAGCTGGGTTTCTCGGGGGCCAGACAAACTGCTACCATACCCCACCCTAGCCAGCCCTCCCTTTGACTGACCCCCACCCCCAATAAACTGACCCCCACAAACGCCTTGGCCGTCTACTGTTTCCACCTGTGCTCACACACGAGCTGATTCTGGGGTTGCTTTTCGCATTTTATTGACTCCAGGGGAGGGTCTGCCTCCGTGTCACCGGGGGTGCTCACAAGTTCTTCAGCCACTCCAAGCTGGGGCCCTGGGGGTCCTGAGGGTGGCTGGGCACGTCAGGCATGTTCCCATCATCCCGGACGGGCACTGGGGGGCAGGAGGGCGGGCCACTGAGACCAGCAGATCTTGGGAGGCTCCTAAAGGCTAGTCTGTCAGTTCATATTCAAAGAGGGAAAGGGAACCCCAGGGGAGAGAGAGGACACAGAGAAGCAGGACGATAGAGACCTACAGGCATGGGAAAGCACAGAGAGAAGCAGAATGACGAAAATCCAGAAAGGAATACAAATGTGGAATGACAACAGAAACTCAACAAAAGTGTGAAAACAGACAGGAAATGAGTTTTACGGCACATGGACTAGATCTCAGAAGAAAGAAGTCCACCCCACACTGCAGATTCTCAGACCGCGGCAGAGGAAAGACCTGCCCATGACTCTTTCTCCTCTGGCAGGAGGAGGTTACCCCACAACCCCCACTCCCACTTGGAGCCAGTCCTTGCTCCCACTCACCTGGATAGTTGTAGGGCGTGACCTGGTTGATCATGGCGGCGTATTTGGTGAAGGGGCTGAAAGCCGGCAGAATTATAGCTGTGGAGAGACAAGGGTGAGGCCAGGGGAGGGGGGGGGCTTTCAGGCGGGGGTGGGAGGGGAAGGGGCAGAAGCAAAACCTTGGCAAACTATGAGTCAAATACATGGGAGGAGGGGAGCAGGGAGTTCCTGACCCTCCAGGAGACCCCCTGGCGTTATGGGATCCCCGTTTACCAGCAGGAGAGGAGATGGGAGCCAGCAATTCAAGGACACATGGGATCTAGAGGGTGGGGGGTGGGGGAGCCATGGGGGTGGTCACAGTATTCAGTGCATGTCCAGAGGGGGTCAGGGAGCAGAGGGCAGTGCTGAGGGGAGTGCTCTGGGAATTTTCCAGAAGAATCATGAACTGTTACAAACTGAGGAAGGGAGGGCTGTAGGAGGACTAGTCACTGGGAAATTACAGTCCACAGTCCGCCCAGGGTGGGAGCCAGGAGTCTGGGGGGCAGGGGTAGGGGGTAAGAGCAAAGTTCCAGGCGACACTGTCCGATAGAATCGTGAGAGCCACACCTTAGTTTTACGCCTTCTAACAGCCACATTAAAAATAAAGTTGAAAACACATCAATTTTTAAAATGATTTAAGCCAGCATAGGGGAAACGTCGTTTCAACGTATGATCGAAAGAAGCGGAGATATCTTGTAGACTTGTCACCCTCTCCGCAATCCAGCGCGTCCTTTCCGCGAGCGGAGTGTACCAGCTCAATTCCTAGGAGCTGCGCTTCAGGCGCTCAGCGGCCAGGGTGGCCCGTGGCTGCCGGCAGGGACAACAGCTCTCCAACCTCACCCGCGGCGTGTGACCCACAGACCGGCCGCGCCGACAAGATCTGGGGGCCCGGGGGATGGGCCGCGTCCCCGACCCCAGCCCAGCCCCGAGCAGTGACAGCCTGCGTCCTAGCGACCTCCCGCACCTGACAGCGCGGGCTGCCCCGATCTAGGACAGCGCCTGTCCACAGAACCGGGGAGGGATTTTCACAGCACACGGCTTCCCCTGCGCCACCGCCACCCCACGAGCTCCCCACCGAGCGTGGAGGGGGCGAGGGTGAAAGACGGGGAGCATCTGGACACTTATTTTTGTCGCTCAGGTGGTTTCAGGACACAGCGGGGCTGAGAACCTCTCCTTGGGGAGTCAGGTTGGTGTGCCCGGGGTGGGAAGGAGCGGGCTGGTGAAGGGGTCATAATATTAGGGATGGGGTGGGCAAGAGGTCGTCGTGGGGGGGGGCCGACACACGAGGGGGCCACGGAACGTGGAGGGGTACAGGATGGAACGCTAGTGGGGAGCACGGGGCCTTGGGGCACGGTGGGGGCGATGCACGCTCACGCACCGAGGCTCCCGATGGTGAAGGACGCGACCAGCACCGGCTCCTTGGCCCAGGCTTCCTTGAGGAAGGTGGCGAGTCCTGGAGGGGCGGGGGAAGAGGGTCACCCCAGCAGGGGACGACTCCGGTGACCTCTAACCCTCCCGCGCCGCCCCCGCCCTGGAGAAGCCCTCTCGTGACCTCGGCACCCCCTCCGGCCAGGACCCCACCGCCTCCACGGAGGTTCCGCCGTGCCCCAGCCCCAGCACTACCGGGGCTCCCGGAACCACCGGACCCCGCGCGCCCGCGGCCTCCCTCACTTACTCCCGGCCATCTTGGTCGCAGCGTCGGCGGCAGCCGCGAGCCAGCGCGCGGAGCACTCTGGGAATTGTGGTCCCTGCGCCAGAGTCTTCGCTCTCCGAGTCTGCGCGAGAGCCCTGGCACGGAACTACGGTCCAGGGCGGGGGGGCGGGGGGCAGAGGGCGCGAAGCACTCTGGGAGTTGTGGTCCCCGCGCGCCAGCCTCAGCCCCCTGAGTCTGCGCGTGCGCACTGGAGAAGAACAGCTGTCAGAAGCGGTCGCGGAAACGCCGACGGCGCTGCAGAATTAAACGCCGACCTGTCTCCTCACCCAGGAGTCCAGCCTGAGGTGTGCTCCATCCAAGCCACGGCCCATCCAAGGCGGAATGCAACAGTCTTCATTTTAGAGTTTACTCACGAAGGCCCGTTTCACAGACGGAGAAACGGAGGCCGGGCGAGGACAGATGACACTATCATTTGCGGTCGCAGCTCAACATCAGTTCGTCCTGGAAGCTTTCACTCTCGTCCCAGAGGAGACCCAGAGGGTCTCGACCCAGGGGTCGTCTGTGGATCCTCTCAGAGCCACCTGTGACTTCCAGGGTAGCTCACTTTCTTTTGTAACCCAGCTGGTCCGCCTGTCTTTAATTCAGACTGGGCGCTGCGCTAGGGCATTAATAGGGTCTGACGCCTCTCTGTGCCCCCAAAGTAGCGCCGCACAGGGTCTGGTACATAATACATGATACTTTCTAGTCTTTTTTTTTTTTTCTTTTTAAGCTTACTTGATAAACACAACTGGTTATGACTGCCCCTTCTCCCAGGTTTTTCCGCAGCACCATGGGGCTGTGACACAGTCTCCCAGAGGCCCCCACTTCCCTCCTCCCTTCCTTAAACAGAGCTCTGGCTCTGGCTCTCGGACATTGCATTTCCTGAGAGGTGAGACGGCACAGCTGAGCCCTGGCTCCTGCTTCTGCTCCAGCCGAGATCTGCCCGCCATGGCTCTGGTGCTGATCCTCCAGCTCCTGACCCTCCGTGAGCCACCGCCCCCTTCTCCCTGGGTCTCAGGCTGATTGGGGTGCAGAGAGACAGGCTCTGGGGACCTGGACACCCTGAGTAGAGAGGGGGAAAGGAAGAGGGCTACTGACTCTCCCTGGGGCAGGTGCACCGTGGTCAGGCAGCCCAAGCTGAAGGTTTGGAATTCTAGACCGGAATAAGGGGACAGGACCTAGATCCTTGGGTCCTATCAAGGAAGGACACGTGGGTCCTGAATTCCTGTTCCTGGACAAGGAGACTGGGGGCAGCATTTTCTGGGTGTTGAGGCAGGAGGGTGCTAAGGACCTGAACTCCTGGGGATAGCAAGTAGAGTCCAAGATTTCAGAGCAGGAAGACATGGAGCCAGAACACCTGGATCTCTGGGAAAGGAGGGAGCTGGTGACCCAGACTCCTGATGCCCGGGGAGAAGAAACTGTGGGCTCCGATTATTGCTTTCTGGAAAAGGGGGAGTCCAGAGGTCTGAACACTGGGTGTAGAGGCAAGAGGGGGCTGGGGCCAGACTTCAGGCTTCTGAAGTAGGTGGGGATTACGAGCCTTGAGTTAGAGCTACTGAGAGAGGACTTATGGGTTAGATTCCCATTTCCCAGAGGAAGGATTTAGATTCCTGAGTTTGCAGCGAGGTAGGACTGGGAGAAGCCTAGCGCTCTGAAAAGACTCAGCTCCTCCACCGTCTACAGGGCCTCTGTGTCATGGAGACGTCACTCCAGCTGGTGAGTAATATCGCCCATCCACTCACCTGCAAGCTGCTAGAAGCCCATTTCCAGTTACTCACATTTTATTTTGGTGCTCCGCCTCACCTCAGGTTTCCATATTTCCCTCCCTCTCCTCTCTTCTTTCATCTTTTCCTTCCCTCCCCTCCTTCCTTTCTTTCCTTCTTATCTTATTTCCTTTAGTGACCAGCATAGGTGGGTAGAGAAGACCATGAACTTTGGAGCTAAAGAGACCTAAGCTGGAACCCCACTTTCACCATGTTATTCATTTACAACGTTGAACGAACCACTGCTTGCTACTCAGTTTCCTTCTCTGTGAAATGGGCTGTTGTGAGGATTTACTAAAACCACCCACGTGTACGGGGCGCCTGGCTGGCTCAGTCTGTGCAGCATGTGACTCTTGATCTTGGGGTTGTGAGTTTGAGCCCCATGTTGGGTGTAGAGATTACTTAAAAAATAAAAGAATTTAATGAATTTTAAAAAATCACATGTGTAAAACCCTTGACTCAAAGCTTGGCACAGTGTGGGGCTCAAGAAATAGGACCTCTGGCAATGCCAATTATTCCCCCATTTGGAAGCCCATTTCCACCAGAGTAGGATCATTCACCCGGAAAGAGCCTTGAGTTTCTTTCCAGGTCTCCTGACTGGTGAGATCTCTGTCTCTCAAACCTCCCCACTACACCACAACTTCAAATAAAAATCTCCTGGAAAACCACTGATACCTTAGCTATCAATTTGTTTTATTTTTTAAAAGATTTTATTTATTTGTTTGACAGACAGAGATCACAAGTAGGCAGAGAGGCAGGCGGGGGGGTGGGGAAGGCAGGCTCCCCACTGAGCAGAGAGCCCGATGCTGGACTTGATCCCAGTACCCAAGGATCATGACCTGAGCCGAAGGCAGAGGCTTTAACCCACTGAGCCACCCAGGGCGCTCCAGCTATCAATTTATTTTAAGTTATTATTTTTAAAGCTAAAGCTAACATATATTCATGGTTTAGAACATGATTCCCAAAGGACATATAACCTCCCTCTTCCCCTTCCTCATCTTCCTTAAATAAGCTCTAAATCCTTACAAGAAATTTCCATGCATTCAGACGCATACATATATTTATATACTCCCTTGTTTTCTTGCCAAGGCAAAATGATATTTCATGACACATTGTTCTGCACGTTTTTCACTTTACAATCTCTCTTGGAGATGTGGCCATATCGTTATAATTAACTGCATGGTTTTTTTTTTTTTTCAAAAGATTTTTATTTATTTATTTGACAGACAGAGATCAAAAGTAGGCAGAGAGGCAGGCAGAGAGAGAGAGAGGAGGAAGCAGGCTCCCCGATGAGCAGAGAGCCCCATGCTGGGCTCCATCCCAGGACCCTGGGATCATGACCTGAACTGAAGGCAGAGGCTTTAACCCACCAAGCCACGGAGGTGCCCCTAACTGCATGTTTTTAACAGCTACGGAACATTTGCCGCTGTGTAGCTGGGGTCTAGTTGGCCCTCTTCATGCATAGTTAGGTTTTTTCCTGTGTCCTTCCCCAGCCCCACGCCAGTCAGCGCCTCAGTGAGTACTCCAGTGTGAACTTTCTGTGCCGGTGTACGTACTGTGGTCTAGCATGAAACGGTGGAATCATGAGGGTATGCCCTTCATGTATTTAGACAGAAAGGAATAAACCGCTTTCTCAAAAGGTACACTCAAGTGTACCTACCTACCTGTTTCACCGTGTCTTCACCCAAATAGAATATAAACCATTATTTTAAGTTTTGACAACCTGATAGGCAAAAAAACCCCTGTTGTTTTAATTTTTTTAAATGATTGCTAGTAACATTAAGCAACTTCCCCCCCTCCCCGTGTGTTTTCACCTATTGGACTTCCTCTTCTGTGCCCTGCCTGATTCATGTGTTTTGTCCAATTTTCAACTCGGCTGGGTTTGGGATTTCTTTCTATACTCTTAATCTATGTGATGAATGAATGAGTCCTTTCTGCCTGTGATGTTGCTTGCGGTCTAGCTCCATTTGTCTATTCTCCTACACAACTTTAAAATTTTGCAGTCATCAAATTAACCTTGTCTCTTCTGAATTTTTTGTTTTATATTTTAAGATCACTTTCTCCATCCCCAGGACGAATGCATTTTCCTATATTTTCTTCTAATACTTTTACAGTAAAATAAAACAATATAGGTCTTTAATTAACCTGGAATTGGTTTGGGGGAATTTGGTCTGGAATTTGGTCTGAGGTAGGGCTATACCCTCTCTTTTGTTTTATTTTTTTCTCATATAGATAGCAAGTTTTGGCAACTACTGAAATATGTTGACCATGTCACAAATAGTTTGAAGAGCATTTAAAATTACAGATTTCTGGGACCCAATCCCTTAACACTATGTTTAAAAACCATGGAGTAAAGCTTGGTAGTTGCCCAGCTATGCTCCTTTGCAGTGAGGGCTGCCAACCCCTGACTGGGGTCCACCATCTCCCCTATTTTAGAAGCAGGAAACTAAGGATGAGAAGGAGGAAGGGGCTGCCCCAGGTGATTCTCTTCCCACCCCCATCTCCTCAGGCTCCCAGGAAGCCCACGGACCCAGCAGCCCTGTTAATTCAGTCCCCCCAGCCTTATCCCTCAAGCCATCGCTGGGGGCTCAGCCTGCCGCAATTGTAACCCCTGGGGTCAATGTGACCTTGAGGTGCCGGGCACCTCAACCTGCCTGGAGGTTTGCACTCTTCAAGTCTGGGAAGATCACCCCTGTGCTGTACCGGGATGTGTCCATGGAGCTGGCAGAGTTCTTCCTGGAGGAGGTGACCCCAGCCCAGGGGGGCAGTTACCACTGCTGCTACAGAAATCCAGGCTGGAATCTGGGTGTCTGGTCTCACCCCAGCGATACGCTGGAACTGCTGGTCACAGGTGAGGTCCTGGCAGGGGGGGGGGGGGGGGGAAGAAGGGACTTTGGGGTGTGATGAGGGATGGAGAAGGAGGGACGGAGACATACAGGGAGAGATATAGTGAAAGAGACATACAGAGACAGACTTGTACGAGGACCCAGAGCAACAAGATCTATGAGGGAGAGAGAGAGAACTGGAGAAAGGGGTGATCCTTAACCAGGGGACTGTGCTCCCCAGGTGACCTTTCTGGCAATATCTGGGGACACTGCTGGTTGTCACTACCACCAGAGACGCTGCAAAACATCCAACAATGCACAGGACAGTCCCCATCCCCACCCCTACAACAAAGAATTATCCAGATTTGAGCGCTGAGGTTAGGAAACCTTGGGAGAAACCCAGAACACCGGAAGCAATTCCAGAGGCCGCCTCTGAGATCCAGGTAGTGAAACACGCAGGACCGGACTCAGGAAGAGAATTTTGGTGAGGCTCCCCGGCCAAGAGAGAAAAGGGGACATCCAGGGAGAGAAAGAGCCACAGAGAAAGGTGCACTTGGGGACAAGACACACAGGGAGCCAGGGACAAGGATGCAAAGGGCACAGAGACCGACAGGGAGGCAGAGACACTGTGGGAGACACTGGCAGAGATAAAGAGAGACACGATGGGGAGAGGTAGTGCAGAGTGAGGTACAGGCTAGGGGGCCGGTGACGGGACTGAGGGAGAGAGGGCAGGAGGGAGGGAATGAGGAGGGAGGTGGGGGACAGGGCGCGGGAGGAGGGGCGGGAGCGAAGAGGGGCGAAGGTCCGGCGGCGCAGGGCCACGCCAGCGCTCGTCCCGGTCCGTGCCCCTCGCAGACCAGCTCCCGCCCCCGTCGCTGGTGGCGCTGCCCGGGCCGGTGGTGGCGCCCGGAGCCAACGTGAGCCTGCGCTGCGCGGGCCGCCTGCGGGGCATGAGCTTCGCGCTGTACCGCGCGGGCGAGGCGGCGCCGCTGCAGTACCGCGACTCGGCCGAGCCCTGGGCCGACTTCCCGCTGCCCGGCGCCCGCGCGCCCGGCACCTACAGCTGCTACTACCACACGCCGTCCTCCCCGTACGTGCTGTCGCTGCGCAGCGAGCCGCTGGTCATCCGCGCCGACCACGGTGAGAGCGGCGCGCCCCGCCCCGGCCCCTGCTCCGCAGCCCTGGGTCCGACCCCGGTGCCTCTCTGTTCCCCAGCCCGGGGCGTCCGACCCCGGTGCCTCCCTGTTCCCCAGCCCGGGGGGTCCGACCCTGGTGCCTCCCTGCTCCGCAGCCCAGGGGTCCGAGCCCCAGCCTCTCTCCCTGCTTCCCAACCTGGGGGTCAGGACCCTACCCCCCTCCTCCCCAAATCCAGGAGTCCAGGACCCCTGCCCCTATCCACTACAACTTTGAGACTGGGAGCTGTGTCCCCAGTCTCACCCTGGAGGCTGGAGACCCAGATGGCAGGCCCAGACCGTGGGTTCCGGAGCCAAGGCCTCTCCCTTGCCGTCCTGCAGGCTCAGGATCCTGGGACTACACGCAGGGCAACGTCCTCCGTCTGGGGCTGGCCGGCCTGGTGCTCATCTCTCTGGGCACACTGATCATTCTTGACTGGCGCAGCCAGAACCATGCCCCAGGTGTCAGGCCCTGAGCCCCAGAGGACTGGATACAGATGCCTGCAGTGTGAGAAGACCTCCCAGAGACCAGGATTCCTGGGGTTGGACTGGCCCTCCCAAGAGCCCCACAGTCCCTCTGGCTGTGCCCAGCTTCTGGGTCATAATACGCTTCCTACAGTGTGTTCTAGCTCCCTTCTGGGTCATTCTTCTAGTAGGTCAGTGGAAGGCTCTATCCATGGTTAAGGCTTCCTGGTCACAAGGACTGGGTTCAATTCCCAGTGCCAGCCACCGCTCACTCACTGGATTATTAAGAAAGAGACCTTTCCCAAGTCTCAGTTGCACTGATTGTAAAATGGGCTCACTGATAATGCCCACTTCTTAATCTTGTTGTAGGATAAAGTGGGCAATACACGCAAAGCCCTTGAAAGTGACTGGCCCATAGTAAATGCTCAATAAATGTTAGCTATCCTGTATCTGCGGTTTCATCTGGGCTGGAATGACGTTAGTTAGCTCTTTTTCTCCCCCTCCACCGCACATGAAAAGCTGAACCTTTAAGCGATTCACTGCCACTTCCTTCATGACATCATGGCAAACCTCTTCCAAACCCCTCCTCAGTCCTTCCCCAAAGGTAGACCCAGATCAGATCAAGGACAACTTCTTCCCTATTTAAAGCTTCATTTGCATGCAGTGCAGGCTGTTTTCTGGAGCTGTCATTATGATTAAGCGGAGTCCATTGTCAAGGCAAGAGCAAGGGCAGTGTGTGCCCTAGAGCTCCGACCTGGACACTTACACTGGTGCCTAGCCTGCTTCCCATGGCTCTTGGTGGCCTCCACAGTTGTAAAGATAATGCAAACCCTTCCCCCTTGCAGCCTGTTTGCTCTCCCCTCCTGCCTCTCTTTCTGGAAGGCCTGACTACATTCAGTTTCTCCAGAGTTTATTAATTTAACTTCTGTTTTAATCTTGGTAACTCAGATGCCTTTATCATCCTCATACACACATTTTCGGTCTCTAAGCACCTCTTACCGCTCCTTTCTTGCTTTATACCTAATTTTGATGGAGCATACATCCTCTTCGACTGTTACTAAATTTTCCACCGTCCTCTCCTCCTCTCCCCACTTTATGAAGGAGAGGATGCCTTCCATTTTTTGGAAAGCCCCTCCAGGGGGATGGAATAGCCTTGAGCTATCTACAGACCCTCCTGAGTTTTTAATCCCTGAAAGAGGAGGGGAAGTATCTACAATGTTGGTTGGAGATAACCAAACAAGATAACTTCTCCCCAACATGTGGAGAGAGATCAGAAAAGCAAAGGTCAGCAGTTTTAACCTATCCTGCCCACCCCCCTTTTGGGGAGACATGAGCAGGAAGCAAAGCTTACATCACAGCCCTGTACACAGATCCATTTACATCTATAAACTAGAGCTCGAGTTCTATGAAGCCATATTCACATATTATTTTATTATAATCCACTTTATTAAAAATGCTGATCATGATTCTCTTCACTGATGGAGCAGCTCCCTAACACCCATGATGAGACACGATTTGAGGAAGTTGAGCAATATTTGTTGGTGTTCTTTGGTTACAGAAACTGATCTCTGGACTTGTGTAAAGACTGGGAAATTCAAAATACAGCTAAACAGCATAAAATGATGCTGTTTCAATACCCAGTTCTCCTGGTGGCTGAGATTTGGATACTGCAATTAAGCAGAACTGAAATTTGAAGTCAGATTAGCTGCCTGGGTCCACCGACTTGCTGAAGGGATGGGAGGAGAGACTGGAAGCAGGACTCTCTGGGTCTGTACTGAGTCATGATGCGGGACTCCTGCGGAGCATATCCTGGGCTATCTCCCCATGAACTGGATGTGGATGTGGGAAATCAAGGGGGAAGCGGGGACCCGGTATCACAGGAGGGACCCAGACCTGGATGGGGCTGCAAAGGCATCAAATCCAGGCTCCTCGTTCTACAGATGGGCAGTGGCAGCATGGAAGGGTGGCATGAAGCCCCCGACAGTCACACAGGAAGTCAGTAGCCCATGAGGGAGGCTCCTCATGAGCTCGTACTTCAGCTCCCTGCATCCATTCATTCTCCAGTTCCTTCGCTATCCAACCACTCCCCCCACTCACTGTCATCCACTGATTCTCATCCTTGTTTCTTTCTGTCCTGGCCAACCATTCATCCCCTTTCCTCTTGCTCTTTCTAAGATTTTATTCATTTATTTGACAGAGAAAGAGACACAGCGAGAGAGGGAACACCAGCAGGGGGAGTGGGAGGGGAAGAAGCAGGCTCCCCACAGAGCAGGCAGACAGATGCATGGGGCCGGGCTTGATCCCGGGACTCTGGGATCAAGACCTGAGCCAGAAGGCAGCCGCTTATCAACTAAGCCCCCCAGGCGCCCCTCCTCTTGCTCTTATTTGAATATACAACCTTCCTTTTGCCCTTATGTATCATTCATTCATTCTTACATTCATTCATTCCTCGCTTTATTAATCAGTTTGTCAGTTTATGAATCCACTGACCTATTTATACTTACTCAGTATCCATCAACCAACCTATGCGTTTATTTATCCAATGAGCCTGAAGATTTCTTCTTCACTGGGCAGAGGGGGAGGGGGAGTTGGAAAATTTAATAACAACAGAAGAGGATGTGTGCCCCACGAAAGGTAGGCATAAATCAGGAAAGGAACACATGAGTGTTGAGTGGTGAGAAGTGCTCTGAGGTGGAAAATGTGTGTATGAAGATGAGAAGGGAATCAAGGCTAGCTGGATGAAAAATGTAATATTATTGACAGATAATATTGATAGAATATTATTTTTATTTTTAAAGATTTATTTATTTAAAGATCATATTCATTTGTTTGAGAGAGAGAGAGAGAGAAGCAGCACACGTAGTGGGGGGAGCTGCACAGGGAGAGGAGGAAGCAGGCTCCCCGCTGAGCAGGGAGCCCAATGCGGAGCTCGATCCCAGGACCCTGGGATCATGACCTGAGCCCAGGTGAAGCTCAGACGCTTCACCAACTGAGCTACCCCGGAGTCCCTATTTATTTATTTTGGAGATAGAGAGAGTACATGAGAGCATGGCGAGGCGCAGAGGAAGAGGGAAAGAAAATCCTCAAGTAGACTCCCCACTGGGCCTGGAGACTGACGTGGGGCTTCATCCCAGGACCCTGATATCACAACCTGAGCAGAAACCAAGAGTCGGCGGCCCCACCTGCTGAGCCACCCAGGCGCCCCCGTCACTTCCACTTTTGAATGAGGAAGAGAAAGGGGACTATTATCACATTTAACTATTGCAAAGCAATTTACTGTTCTTGAGGCAGTGGTTCCTCTTTCTTTCTCTCTCTCTCTTTTTAAAGATTTATTTTAGAGAGGGGGAGGGGCAGGGAGAGAGGGAGAGAATCTCAAGCCGACTCCCACTGAGCGTGGAGAACCCCATGTGGGGCTTGATCCCACGACAACCCTGAGATCCCAACCTGAGCCGGAACGGAGAGTCAGATGCCTTCCTGACCGCACCACCCAGGTGCCCCCAGGCCGTGATTCCTTTTGTCACCCACAAATGCTCATCACTCCCAGGGTGCTCATAAGGCCCTTGTGACAGACCAGCTCTCCTTTCTACGCGCTCACGCCTGCGCCAGCACGCCCCTCCTTCTGGTCTCAGACTGGATGCTGTCTCCACTGCAGACTGCTGCCCGGCCCAAGTGTGTTCCCACAGAGCCCTATCGGACCCGAACTGTATTCGGATCCTCTCTCTCCCAGACGAGACCACAAGCTCCACCCAAGAGGGACCAGGTGTGTCCGGGGCCTCGCAGTGTGGCCCGCGGAGCTCAGCACGCTGCAGGTGACCTGAGTGAGCTCCTTTGGCCTTGTGCCTTGGGCAGAATGAGGTCCCCCGCCACCCCCACACGTGATGTCCCAATTCCTGGAATCTGGGAAAATGTTGTAGTGGCCAAAGGGCCCTCACAGTTGTGATGAAATACAGCATCATGAGGTGGCAGTGGGAGTGGGGTTATCCCAGATTATTTAGGTCCTGTGCAGCACAAGGGTCCTTATTTGTAAGAGGGAAGGGATCTGAGTCAGGGAAGCGAACATAGACCCGGAAGCAGAGGTCAGCATGACGCAGGGTCACGAGCCAAGGAACGCGGGCTCCTCCAAATCTGGAAAAGTCAAGGAAGTGGATTCTGCCCTAGAGCCTCCAGAAGGAATGCAGCCTCTCAACCCATTTCGGACCTCTGACCTCCAGAACGCAAGGATAAAAAATTTATGTTTAGGCCACTACTTTGTGACCCTTTGTCATGACAGCAAGAGCAAAACTAATACCGTCAGCTTCAAGGGAACCTCTTTCCTCTTCCCACAAACCCAGGCATGTTCACCCTTAGGATTTCCATTTCTGTCCCCAACCCTGCTTGTCCCCCCAAGTTCCCACTCATCCACTTGCACACATCTGTCCAATGCTCACCACGGGCGGGGCGCTGTGCTGGCGGCAGGCATAAGCCTGAAGCTTAGGGGGAGAAGCTTTAACCGAATTGCTACACACCGTATTGATTAGGGAACACTTCGAGTGGCTGTAACAAACAGACCCCCTCCAAGGAAAAAACTATGTGATTTTATTTCTCGGGGCGCCTGGGTGGCTCAGTTAGTTATGTGCCTTCGGCTTGGGTCATGATTCCAGGGTCCTGGGATCGAGCCCCATGTTGGGCTCCCTGTTCGGCAGGGAGCCTGCTTCTTCTGTGCCTGCCTCTCCCCCTGCTTGTGCTCCCTCTCTCTGTCAAGTAAATAAATAAAAAATCTTTAGAAACATTTATTTCTCTCTTACTTAACAGTATGCAGTTGAAACAGCCTAGGGCCATTATAACGGCTCTGCTCTTGTCGACACATGGCTTTCCTGCGCGGTTCTGAGCCAGCATGAAGGAAGAGCGAGAGGGAGAGAGATCACACGGTCATTTTTAAAGAGCAGGACCCCAGATTTGAACATGTGTCTTCTGCCCTCATCCCATTGGCCAGAACTCAGTTCCACAGCCAGGTCTAGCTGCAAAAGTGGCTGGGCTCTAGCGTGTGCCCTTCTAAAAATGGGGGGGGGGGCTCCTGCTACTTAAAGGAAGGAGGGGCGCCGGGGTGGCTCAGTGGGTTAAGCCTCTGCCTTCGGCCTGGGTCATGATCTCAGGGTCCTGGGATCGAGCTCCGCATCAGGCTCTCTGCTGGGTGGAGAGCCTGCTTCCCCTCCTCTCTCTGCCTGTTGCTCTGCCTACTTGTGATCTCTCCCTCTGTCAAATGAATAAATAAAATCTTTTTTTTTTTAAAAAAAAGGAAGAAGGGAACTTGGGTTCTAGGAACCTGTGAACTGTCTCCATCAGTACGGCTATAGCAAGAAAGAAGAGGGATATTTGAAAGCCTGTCATCGAGGATCTGATCTCATCTCAGAGATCTCGGATGGCTTTGCTGAAATGCAGAGGTGAGATCTGAAAGTTGAGCAGGCTTCACTATAGGTGAAGGTGCTGGAAGCCCAGCAGGTGCAGAGGCCCCCTGCAGAGGAGGGACAGCGGTGGGGGTGGGGGGGAGAGAGGGGAAGCAGTGTGCTACTGCCACCTTGTGGTCACACCCCCCCCCCCCCGAAATCCCTGAATGCCCTAACAGGCGCTTCAGGGGACTGTAGCCATCCTCCTCTATTCTGGCTGGACACTGAGTTGTGACTGGCAGTGACCCATGTCGCTTCCGAGCTGGAGCATGTCACTGTAAGGGCTCCCTCCTCCCCACTCCATGCTCCCTCCTCTCCTGGACACAGTGACCAGCAATGTTGGAGATGGCGGCTGCTCCACTGGTCTGCATGCCTGAGGGACCAGGATGAACCCGGGCCCCAGCCAGCTGTTTCTACTACAGTCTCCCTGCCCCACCGGACTCCAGGCACTCCTCCCAGGAGCCCATTGATACCACCATCTTTTTGTCCATCTGTCTCGGTCAACTCGGGCTTTTAAAAAATGCCATTCACTGGGTGGCTGGAACAACAGAAACTTACTTCTCACTGTTCTGGAGGCTGGGATGTCCGAGACCAGAGGGCCAGCATGGTTCTTGTGAAAGCCCTCTCCCTGGCTGGCAGGTGGCCTCTTGTATTCTCACAAGGCAGGGGGAGAGAGGGAGAGAGAGAGAGAGAGAGAGAGAGAAGAGGAGAGAAGAGAAGAGAGGGAAGGAGCGAGAGAAAGAGACCCAAGGTTTCTCTCATGTCTCTTCTTTTAAGTAGGACACTAATCCCAACCATATGGTCTCCACCCCCATAATGTCATCTAAACTAATCACCTCCCAAAGGTCCCACCTCTTAATACCAGCACACTGGGGGCTAGGGGCTTGATCACAAGAATTTTGGGGAGACCCCGACATTTAGTCGGTAACAGCATCCTTCTGGAGATCCTGTATCCCCTGCTTATTTTTAAAGAATTATGGAAAGTTCATGCTGTGGGAAGGGGGTGGGGAGGCTCTGCTATGGGATCCTGGAAACCCTTCCCACGTCCGCAGAGTCAGACGCTGGCCCTGCAGCTACTGCGAGTCTGGGCACAGTGCCTTGGGATCCTCCTGGAACATGAGAAGACGAGAGGCTGGTGGGGAGCTGCTGGGAGCCCGTGTCCTGCTCACCTTACTTCCCCAGGGAGACTTGCGCCACATGCCTTCCAGTTGCTTCTCAGGTTCCAGTGAGCTGAGGTGCTTTCTGCCCTGTTCCCCTCAGACAAGAGGCAGAAGATAAGCACACTTAGCCACAGTCTAGATTGCGCTCTTGTGATTCAGTGGCCTTTGTTTCTGGTTCCTGGCACAGAGCTCCTAAACCCCTTATTTCCTCAGTGACAGGAGCATTTTTTGTGCAAAGGAGGCCACTCTTTTTTTTTTTTTTAAAGATTTTATTTATTTATTTGACAGAGAGAGATCACAAGTAGGCAGAGAGGCAGGCAGAGAGAGAGGAAGGGAAGCAGGCTCCCTGCTGAGCAGAGAGCCCGACGTGGGACTCGATCCCAGGACCCTGAGATCATGACCCTAGCCGAAGGCAGCGGCTTAACCCACTGAGCCACCCAGGCGCCCCAAGGAGGCCACTCTTGATGAGCCTCTAGGTACCTTCGGGATGGGGGCTGGTCGTCAGAAAGGCCAGCCATGCGACTAGAAGCTTGGAAACTTTAGCACCAGCCCCATTTCTGGGGAGAGGGGAAAAGGCTGGATATTGAGTGAGTCACTCAATGGCCAATAATTTAATCAATCATGCCTCTGTAATGGAATAATGTAATGTGATAAAGATTATTTAAGAAATCTGGTTAGGGACACCTGGATGGCTCAGTTGATTAAGCATCTGACTCTTGATCTCAGGGCAGTGAGATCCCCGTGCTGGACTCCATGCTGGGTGTGGAGCCGGCTTGAAATTCATCAGTCAGTCTGGTTAAGGTATGAAGGTGAAAGCTTTGCCCAAAGTATCACTTTTGTTCCCTGATCCAAGTAGGAGAACGATGTAAATATTCATTCATGACTTTTACTAAACTCTTCTCTGTTGAAATAAATCTATGCACAGAAGTGATATTTAAACAAGAGTCTTATAAGAGTCTCAAGACTTTAAAAATTGTCGCCACGTCTTTTGAAAATCGCCTTCAAAGAAACGCCTGTCATTATAGTTGGTTTCTCTCCTTGATAATCCATTGCCTTGTTGATTTTTCTGTATCACTAAATGGAAAGACAAGTAAGCCCTGTCAAGACAATCATCTCAGGGGCGTGGCGCTTGTCTCCCAAACGAATGGTGTGAAATTCATAAAAACCTACCATGTGCTTGGTTTCTTATTTTCACAAAGAGATTGAAAATGTTGTCTTATTTAAATTAGCATATCTATCAAATACTGTTTGTAGACTTGTAGTTCGAAGATTTGAATCCTGATTTTTAAAAGAAAACTGACAAAAAGAGTGGATTTGAGATGATTGAGGACATTTGGATCCTGGCGGGATATTAGACGATATCAAGGAAGGACTGTTAGTTTTCCTGGGATGATACTGCTTTGGTGGTTACATATTTTTTAAAAAGATTCTCATCTGAAAAAGATAGCTGTGTACTGAAAAATTGGGGGATTAAAAAGATGAGTTCACAAGAGAAGTCACTCAGTAAAATTTAACTATTACTTTATAGCTACTATATATTACTTCTTTGATTGCTGTGGCTAGGACTTCTAGCACAATGTTGAATGAAGTGGTGGGAATGGACATCACATATATATGTGTACGTGTATATATGTGTGTGTGTGTATATGGTGTATATGTGTGTGTGTGTGTATACACATACACATATATATGTACATACTATATATAGCTCCTGACTATTATTTAAAGTTATTTTTTAGTATGGTTGACACTATCGTTTTCAGGTGCACAACAGAGTGACACGGCTTCTCTCTATGTTACGCTGTGCTCACCACACGTGTAGCTGCCGTCCATCTCCACGCAGCACTACCACAGTATCAGGGATACATTCCCTGTGCTCTCCCTTTTATTCCTGTGACTCATTCATTCCGTGGCTGGAAGCCTGTATCTCCCTCTCCCCTTCACCCATTTTCCCATCCCTCCCCCATCCCTTTCTTTCTGGCGACCATCCACTTGTTTTCTAGTTGGATTTCACATATGAATGAAATCATACAGTATTTGTCTTTCTCAGTCTGACCTACTTCACTTAGCATAATACCCTCTAGGTCCATCCATGTTGTTGCAAATGACAAGATCTCACCCTCTTTATGGCTGCATAATATTCGTGTGTGTGTGTGTGTGTGTGTGTGCGTGTGTGTGATTTCTTTATCCATTCATCTATTGATGGACAGTTAGGTTGCTTCCATATCTTGACTGTTGAAAATAATGCTGCAATAAACATAAGGGTGTATATGTCTCTTTGAATTAGAGTTTTCATTTTCTTGCATAAACACCCAGTCGTGGAATTATTGGATCATAAGGTATTTCTATGTTTAATTTTTTGAGGACCGTCCATACTGTGGCTGCACCAGTTTGCACTCCCGCCAACAGTGCAAGAGGGCTCTCTTTTCTCTACCCTTGTCCATACTTTTATATCTTGTTTCATTTAAAAACATTTTTTAATATTTATTTTTTATTTTTTATAAACATATAATATATTTTTATCCCCAGGGGTACAGGTCTGTGAATCGCCAGGTTTACACACTTCACAGCACTCACCATAGCACATACCCTCCCCAATGTCCATAACCCTACCCCCCCTCTCCTAACCCCCCTCCCCCCCATCAACCCTTAGTTTGTTTTGTGAGATTAAGAGTCACCTCCCTGATATGAGGGAGAGGAGATAAAAACATTTTTTTTAATTGTAACCATTCAGACAGGTACCTCATCGTGGTTTTGGTTTGCATTTCCCTACTGATGTTGATGCTGCTCGTCTTTTCATGTGTGGGTTGGCCACTGGTATATCTTCTTTGGAAGAACATCGATTCAGATCATCTGTCCATTTTTTAATTGGATTGTTTGTGTTTTTTTCTGGTGTTGGGTTGTATAAGTTCTTCATATACTTTGAGTATTAACTTCTTATCAGATATATCATTTGCAAATATTTTCTCCCATTTAGTAGGTTGCTTTTCTGTCTTGTTGATGGTTTCCTTTGCTGTGCAAAAACTCTTTGTTTTGATGTAGTCTCCATAGTTTATTTTAGCCTTTTACCTTTTGCCTTAGGAGGCATATCTAGAAAGATGCTGCTATGACTGATGTCAGGGAAATTACTGTCTGTGTTGTTTCCTAAGATTTTTATGGATTCAGGTCTCTTAGATAAGGAACAAGACAAGGATGTCCATTCCCACCACTTTTATTCAAATTGTCCTAGAAGTCCTAGCTACAGCAATCAGACAAGAAAAAGAAGTAAGAGACATCAAACTGGTAAGAAAGAAGTAATATTTTCACTATTTGCAGATGACATGATATTGCACATAGAAAACCCTAAAGACTCCACCAAAAACAAAAACAAAAACAAAAACAAAACAAAACAAAACAAAACAAAAAAACCCACCAAACTTGGGCGCCTGGGTGGCTCAGTGGGTTAAGCCTCTATCTTCAGCTCAGGTCATGGTCTCAGGGTCCTGGGATCGAGTCCCGCATCGGGCTCTCTGCTCAGCAGGGAGCCTGCTTCCCCTCTCTCTGCCTACTTGTGATCTCTCTCTGTCAAATAAATAAATGAAATCTTTTTAAAAATTTCTTTAAAAAACCCACCAAACCTACTAGAAGGAATAAATGAATTCAGAAAAGTTGCAGGATATAAAATTAACATCCAGAGATTGGTAGCATTTCTATATACATTAATAATGAAGTAGCAGAAAGAGAAAACTAAGAAAGCAATCCAATCAGAATTGCGCCAGAAAGAATAAAATACCTAGGAATAAATTTAACCAAGGAGGTGAAAGTCCTGTACACGGAAAACTGTAAAACAATGATGAAAGAAATTGAAGGAACGGAAAGGCATTCCACGCTTGTGGATGACAAGAATTGATATTGATAAAATGCTCATAGTACCCAAAGCAATCTACAGACTCAACGTGATCCCTATCAAAATATCAAAGCATTTTTCACAGAACCAGAACAAATAATACTAAAATTTAAATGGAACCACAAAGACCCCAAAATAGCCAAAGCAACAAAATCTTCTATCAGGCATAAGCACGGCCCTGATCCATTTCCCCTCTACCCCGAAAGGCAACCATAACCTGGTGCAAGTCCATTTTTTTTCTTTTTTTTTTAAGATTCTTTTTTTTTTTTTAAATAATTTGAGAGAGCAAGTACGCCTGAACACATGAGCAGGGGAGAGGCAGAGGGAGAGGGAGAAGCAGGCTCTCCACTGAGCAGGGAGCCCAATACAGGACTCGATCCCAGGACCCTGAGATCATGATCTGAGCTGAAGGCAGACGTTTAACCCACTAAGCCAGCCAGGCTCCTGGAAATTTTCCTTTTTAAACACTGCTGTAAACTACACATAACATGAGGGCGCCTGGGTGGCTCAGTGGGTTAAGCATCTGCCTTCAGCTCAGGTCATGATCCCAGGGTCTTGGGATCAAGCCCCATATCAGGCACCCTGCTCATCGGGGAGCCTGCTTCTCCCTCTATCTCTGCCTGCCGCTCTGCCTACTTGTGATCTCTCTCTCTCTCTCTCTCTCTGTCAAATAAATAAATAAATAAATAAATAAATCTTAAAAAAAAAAAAAAAACTACACAGAACGTGCACCATCTCAGCCATGTTTAAATGCATGGGTCCATGACGCTAAGTACATTTACCCCGTTGGGCAGCCACCACCACCGTCCACAGATCTCCTCGAGCTGCACAGCTAGAACTCTGTGCCCATCAAATCACGCCTCCTCCTCCCCTCCCACAACCCCCGGTTCCACCGTCCATCTTCTGTCTCTATGAGTCTGACTGCTCTATGGACCTCATTGAAGGGACTCGTACGGTATTTGTCTTTTTGTGTCTGACTCATTTTGTTGAACATAATGTCCTTGAGGGTCACCCCCATTGTGGCAGGTGTCAGAATGCCTTTCCTTCCAGAGGCTGAATAATATTCCATTGTGTGTATGGACCACATTTTGTTTGTCCGTTTATTCGTCAATGGATACTTGGGTTGTCTCTACCTCATCTACTGCGAACGGATGGAGAAGTATCTCTTTAAGACTCTACTTTCAATCCTTCTGAATATACGCTCAGAAGTGGAATTGCTAGACGGTGATTAAGTTAATTCCGTTTTTTGAGCTGTAGTGAAGCCCCAGAGTCAGGGGTTGTGACTTTGCTTTCTGGTGCCCCACGGAAGACATGCACCTGCTTCTTTTCCAGTTCCTGTAATTGTATCAACATTTCTTTTTTTTTTTTTTAAGATTTTATTTATTTGTCAGAGAGAGAGAGAGGGAGAGAGAGCAAGCACAGGCAGACAGAATGGCAGGCAGAGGCAGAGGGAGAAGCAGGCTCCCTGATGAGCAAGGAGCCCGATGTGGGACTCGATCCCAGGACACTGGGATCATGACCTGAGCCGAAGGCAGCTGCTTAACCAACTGAGCCACCCAGGCGTCCCCCTGTATCAACATTTCTTGTCCTACATTTGCTCCTTCCTCATTCCCTTTCTTCCTTCTTAGCTTTTGCCCTCCTAATGAAGCCCTTTAATGTCTTTCAGTGAGGTTTTGGGAAGAGATATGTCTGCCCCATCTGCATGGTTCTGTGGAAGTTCTTGTATCTGTCCCTAAATTCAGCAGTCCCAGATTCTAAGCTTTACAAGAATTCACTTCTTTTTTAAACTTAGAGTTTTTTCATCCCACAGCACCTCACTTAAAATTTCTAAAGGCTTAAATTTCAATAACATCTAAAAGGGTAAAATTAACTTATCAGTTTCAGCCAATTTATAAAGCACATATAAGCAAAAGGAACAAAAAAATATCGAGCACGATTCTACTACTCAGAGAAAAACACTTTAAATAAACTAGATTTACCTTCTAGATTTTTCCACGTGCACATCAGCCCCTGCCCGTCGCCTGGGTCCACTGTCTGGGTTGTCTCTCACTGTCTACACCTCCACCAGATGCAGAACACAGCTCCTCGAGTTCTCCTGAAGAGCCTCCTTCCACCCGAGATCTAATGACAGGGGATTTCCAGAAGAGATTTCACGGAGGAGATAGTTCCCATCGTGTCCCCACGACAAACCACTTACAAACCACCGCAGACATTTCTCTTCTTCAATTTCCTTTTTTGCCATGCTGCCTGCCAGTGAGGGTTCTTCTGTCTTACCTTCTTTTTATAGGGCCTGTTGCCACATTCTCCTGGATCCCCACCGCTCCCTGATGCCCTATGACTTCCCACCTCTTTGCCCTCAGCTCTGACCCCATTCCTGCCCTCAGCGTCCCTGGGACATTACCCAGAAGTTGTGCACGTCACTTCGCTCACATCCTGTGACCAAAAGGGCCCCCGGTTTCCTGAGGGAGAGAATTATTGTTTTTTTTTTTTTTTTTTAAGATTTATTTGAAGGGGTGGGCAGAGGAAGAGGGAGAGAGAGAATCAGACTCCCCACTGAGTGCAGAGCCCAACACAGGGCTCCATCTCACAACCCTGAGATCACAACCTGAGCTGCACCCAAGAGTGAGATGCCCAACTCACTCAGCCACCCAGGGCCCCGAGAGAAATGTGGTTCTTACTCTGGATCCCTGGGAGCCCAGGTATTTGCTGTCACTGTGCAGAAGGGGATGATGGTGATTGGGGTCCCACCGGCCCCATCTCCCATGTTTTGCATATTCATGGCTATGCCCTAGAAGTGGGTGACTGACTTCTGTGCTGTTGGGAGGACTCAGTGTGTCAAACCTGTGGGAAGTGGCTTGAGAGCGTGTTGCAACAGTCATTTCCGGATAGAGCCTAGAAGACAGAAACGGGGTGTGCAGAGTGGAGGATTGAAACACCAGGGGCAAAGCTGTTCCTGTACGTCCTGGAGTCAAGACAACATCTTGGCTTCTCACCGACAAAAAGACTGACGGAAGATCCTTGGAAGAGGCTTGTGGGTGCCGCCATGATGCCCCAGCTGCTGGCTCTGCTCTGCACTGGTATGTCGTCCGGGAGGGCGGCTACTGGAGGGGTAGGGCTGGGCTGCAGTAGCAGCTGGAGTTGGTGGGGCTTGTGGGGTGGGTAATGGTGTGGGGTGAATAAACACAGACTAGAACCTTCCATTCCCTGAATGCAAATTAGGTGCAAGGGGGGGTGTTGGGTGCTTTACACACATTCTCCCATTTCTCCAAACTCAGTCATCCCTGAACTTCCCCCATGACATTTTCCTCTATGTACGTGACCGCTGTATTCTTTCCCACGTGATCTTCCTCTTCAAATTTCCCAGGTTTTTATATTATTATTTTTGTACTCAACTCTATTTTAAAAGAAAACCTGTAAAATACTTCTGTTAGTGGAAAATCAGTGTCCCTCATCAAAAACGGACCCTGACCACCTCTGGTCCATGGTTTCCCGGGTCCTGTTTCTGAGAGGAGGCAGTGATTCCGGGAAGCCAGCTTCCAGCAAGCAGCCGGCTGTGATATTCTTCCATGGGATCCGAGAGAGAACCAAGAACAGAGAAGAGAGACTTTCTCACACAGGCTCAGTGACCCTTCCTCTCCCGTCATTGTATGACCTGAAGTCACCTTCCATCTCTTAGAAAAAGTCTCCCAAATAGTTCTCTTGACCATACTGCATTCAAGGAATCTGATAGTCACAGCTGACGTATGTGCCAGGGTCACTCTTGTTCTAAGCAGAGAAGGTGAATTCAAATTCTGGTCTGCACAGTGCCAAAGACCATAGTTTTCCACTGGTCCATATGAAGGAACCAAAAAGGTCCTATTTTGGGGACATGGGGGTGGAAATGTCCGGAGGGTGGATGAACGAAGTCATGATTAGAAAAACCTCAAGAAAGTAAATGAACCGTGGATCCAGTGATCTTAGTGGGTGCTGGCAACCTTCTCCTGTAGAGGGCCTCATAGACAGGCTCTGTGGTTTGCGTGGTCTTTGTTACTTACCATCCAACACCTGTCAGGATGGCTCTCACCAAGAAGCCATGAGACAAGACATGTTGGTAAGGAAGTGGGGAATAGGGACGCGTGCACTGGTGGTGGGGATGAAAACTGGTGCAGCCCCTGCAGAAGACAGTATGGAGGTTCCTCAAAAAGTTCAAAGTGGGGGTGCCTGGGTGGCTCAGTTGGTTGGGGACCTGACTTGTGATTTTGGCTCAGGTCATGATCCCAGGGTCATGAGACTGAGCCCCAGGTCAGGTCCTCACTGAGCGCAGAGCTTGCTTTGGATTCTCTCTCTCCCTCTGCCCCTCCCCTATGTGCTCATGCTGTCTCTCTCTTTCTAATAATAATTTTTTAAAAAGCTAAAAGTAGAACTGCCATATGATCATCAGCCCCACTTTGGGGTTATATATCTAAAGGAAATGGAAAGAGGAAATTGAAGGGAGGTCTGTCCCCATGTTCACTGCAGCGTTATTCACAGCAGCCAAGACATGGAAATGACCTCAGTGTCCATCCACGGACAGACGGTTACAGAAGATGTGGTCTGTATGTAAAATGGGATATTATTCAGCCATGAGGAGGAAGGAAATCCTGCCATTTGTGACAACATGGATGGACCTTGAGGGTGTGGCCTGAAGTGAAACAAGGCAGGCAGGGAAAGACAAATACTGTATGATCTCACTTAGGATCAGTTTGGTCTAGATCTGAAAGTAAGGCCACCAGAGGGGAAAGGTGGGGACATGCACCCCACCCTTCCAGGTAATACCAATCTTAGATTTTTGAGATTGACTCTGGGGCACCAAAGAGAGGACTCATGGCCAAACCTAACATCAGGAATGCATTTAGGCCATTCCCCAGGGGCAGACAGAAGCTTCTCCACACAAAGGACTGAGTTCTCAGCAGCTAGTTGTCCCTTCTCATAGGGCAGGGATCTAACCACCCCTTTCCCCCACCCTCAGTTGACTCAGATGGTTATGCTGCTGCGTTCAGAGAGAAATTTGAGAACTCATCATTTCTGGAACTTACCACGTAAGGAAATGCAAGGTGGCGGGTGGAACTGAAGTTGCTTATCAGCTGGTCTTAAAGGAGGAGGCTTCTTCCGGATTATCTGGGTGGTCACAGTGTAACCACAGGGTCCCTAGAGCAGGGAAAGAGGCAGAAGAGGGTGTCAATGCACCAACCACTGCTACTTGTAGAGGCAGAGGCAGAGGGCGCCACCAAGAGGTGTGGGCATCTCTAGAAGCTGGAGAAGGCCAGGAAATGGGTTGTCATCTAGAACCCCCAGAAGGAATGCAGCCCTGAAGTGGTTGGAGCCAGTGGGACCTGTGTTGTTGGCTTTCCTAACCCATGGAACAGCAAGATGAGAAATCCATGTTTTCACAAGCCACTAAACTTGTGACAACTTGAGACGCCAGCAGCCCCAGGAAATTAACCTAAGGGCAAACCAGCACTCATGCTAGATGGGTTCTCTGGCAGGAGGCTGGGACCGCTGCTGAGTGTGATGACAGGGGTCCCTTCTCAGCGGCAGCCCCCGGGAGGCCCCGCGGGACGGGCTCCGGGAGAGTGCTCGTGTCTCATGGACGGTTCTCTTGCAGGGCTGTGTGCTGGCCAAGGAAGCAGGGGGACCAACGGTGAGATCCCTCAGACAGATCCTCCTTCTCCTTCACTCCAAACTCCCCGTATCTTCTCTTTCCTTCAAGGGGTTTCTCGGGAGCAGACAAGGGCACCAAACCCCATCCTGATCTCTGCTTCCTTCCAGAGTCCCTTCCCAAGCCCTCCCTCAGGGCCTGGCCCAGCTCGGTGATGCCTCACTGGAGTAACGTGACGCTGCAATGCCAGACTTCTACCAAGAATGCCAACTTTGTTCTCAGCAAGGGAAAAGTTCCTTTGGAGTCTGGGCAATCATGGATTTCCACAGATGGGCCGGCTGAATTTCACCTCACTGACCTACAATTCAGCAATGCTGGAAAGTACACCTGTGAGTACTACAGACGGGGGGCCCCGAGCACACGTTCACAGCCCAGTGACGTCCTCCTACTACTGGTGACAGGTGAGGAGGGTGCCTCGGAGGGACACAGGGTCTTGCAGGGACAGGTGTAGGGGAGGAACCGAGGGAGGGAGGGGGCAAGGCGAGACGGAGAGACACAGAACAGAAAGAGCCAGGGCTTGAAAGGGAAATCGCCTTCCCGCTGTCAGAGTGGAAGGAGGGTGAGACCAGGGATCTGTCACTTCCCCCACGTGGCGGGAGCCCCTGCCGGGAGAACAAGGGTAGGTGGGGGATGCAGGGCTTCTCCCCATGACCTTGGAGCCCTCCTTCTCTTCCAGGAAATTTTCCTAAACCTTCCCTGCAAGCCCACCAAAGGGGTGAGGTGACCGCAGGAGACACCGTGACCCTGATGCCAGACGGCAGCCAATGTTTACGAGACTATAATGTTTGCTCTACTGAAGGCGGGAGCAGCAGGGCCCGTTCAGCTCCAGGGTCCAGTAGAGAAGGAGACGGACTTCTCCCTCCAGAATGCGACAGCTGGTGACACCGGGAACTACAGCTGTGTGTACTTCCAGACCAGCGCTCCTTTCTGGGCCTCCAAGCCCAGCAATCATCTGGAGATCCGGGTGACAGGTGAGGTTTGTACTGCCGGGTGGACCGTACCTGGATTACCTGCCGCTGAGATGCTGGGACCTGAGGGAGTGCGGTGTGGACACAGTCTGTCTCCACGAGACTCCGCAGCTTGGAGAAATCTTGAGGAAGAACCAAGGGAGGGCCGGGATTCTGCAGAACAGTATAGAGGATCTTCTGCCAAGACAGAGCACAGAAGGTGGAGAATCACATAAGAGGAGGCTGGGTGGGGGCTTCCCACTGTAGGTGGCCACATGTGCTCTGGGTGAGGGGGAGCAGCCTTCGGGGTGAGGGGAGATCTGCAGTAACTGACCCCCCCTACGCAAATAAGATGTAGCCACAAAACCATCACACATCTCCTGGGCAGGGCACAATTCATTTAGACTAAAGTGTGAATGACACCTCCTGGGGTTATGTGGGTGGAGATTCTAGCAAAAAGGCAGAGGAGGAGGGAGAGAATAACAGAGCCCAGGAGCATCTTCTTGAGAAGGACTCGCAGACTCCAGGAAGATCTGTGTTCCATTTTCATTGGGACTCCAGCACTCCTGCCTTTTAGCTTAGCTGAGTCGAGCTTTTCTCTTCCTGCCAAGCCCTTTCTTTCAAGACGCCTGATTTTTTACAAGTTATGGCAAAAGTGTATAATGTAACAGTTACCACCTTATTTTCAAGTGCACAGCTCAGTAGTAGTGCACCTACACCAGCTGCCTCCAGAAAGCCTTTCGTCTTGCAGAACTGAAACTCTGTCCCCATCAGACAGCCTCTCTGTACCCACCGGCCCCCAGCTCCTGGCTCCCACCATCCTACATTGTCTCAATGCATCTGACTAATCCATCACTGGGACCATATGCTGCTTGTCTTTCTGGGATTGGCCTTTCTCACTCCAAAATACATTCTCAAGGCTCACCCATACCGTAGCATGTAGCTAGATTTCCTTCCTTATTGAGGCTGAGAACATCCCATTTTAGGGACAGGCCACATTTCACTTACCTCGTCATCAGCTGATGGACATTTGGGTCCTTTCCACCTATTTGGCTACTGGCCTGTCACCTCCTGGCCACCAAGTGGCTATCAGTTCTTCCAGATGTATATGCAGAAATGGGATTGCTGGATCATAGGATGGTTCTCCCTTCATTGGGGACCCACCATCATACTGTTTTTCTGAGTGGCCACACGGTTCTACATTGCGACCGACAGTGCACAAGGATTCTGCTGGTTTGTTCAGGAGACGGATGATTCCTGACCCTTGTGCATGAGGACTATTTTTGATGACTGAGTTTGTCCAGGACGAGGGGAGAAAGAGAGACCATTAGGAACCAGGCTTCCTCCTGGATGGGGGCTGAGCTCCCTAGTCCTGAAAGGATGACCAGTCATATCAGCACAGGGCAGTGAACACAAGAGTTGTGTGTTCCACAGTTTCATGTTGAAATCCTAACCCCTAACGGGACAGCACTGGAGGCAGGGCCTTTGGGAGCTGTTTAGGTCATAAGTGTGGAGCCCTCATGATGGGTCTAGTGCCCTTATTAAAGGAGACCCCAGAAGCTCCCTTGTCCCCTTCTGCCACCCAGAAGAGCCCCGCTCCCACCCGTGGACCATGCTGGCACCCTGATCTCAGACTTCTAGTCTCCAGATCTGTGAGAGAAAGATGTCTCTCATTCACCTGCCCCGCTCCCAGCCTGTGGCATGCCATTAGAGCGGTCCAAAGGGACTAAGATGGCTAATGAGGGTGAGTGTCTGCTCAGCAAAGCTGTTTGCTACAGAATTACAGAGCCCTGGACAGAGCAAGAAAATTCCAAGGTCCCGATGCTGATCTGGAGACCACGGGCAGCGGCAGGTGAAGGAGTTTTCTCTCTACCCCAGGGTCAGGCCTCGGAGCCCAGGCAGGGAATTCCACGTGCCTAGGGACCCCTTCCCTGCATCTAAGACCCAGCTACTCTGTTGTCTTCTAGGTCAATGTGAAGGACATTCCCCCCCAGAGAGAAGTCAGGTAATCGGGAGAAAGGGAAGACCAGTCTAACAACCACAGCCACTTTACCAGGGACAGCACCTGCCACTTGGGTAGATGGCCCCCCTGTCTGGAAGGCTGTGGACCCCCTCTTGTTTTGCAAATAATTACAAGCCTTTGGATTTTAGCTCGTTAACAAGCTATCTGCCTACAGATTACTTATCCTCTGCCTCAGCTTCTGTCCCTGTTGAATGGGATTGATAGTAGCACGTACACAAGGGCCTCAGGGATGAGGTTTTGAGGAGTTAATTTACCTAACTCCTTCCTAAACTCCGTCTGTTGGACGGCAAGTGTCATCTAAGTCTTTCCCGTTACGGTCATTATGAACGCCCAGAATTTCTCTCTCTGCACGCCAGAATAGCTCTGCTCAGAGCCGCACTCCTAGTGGGAGACTTGCCAGGAAGCAGAGAATGTGTGTACCCCGCAAAAGCTGACGACAAGTATCTTCACCGTTACAATGACTCACAAATATCAGTGGAGAATTGCATGACCTCCTGAGGTCTTCCAGGGTCTAAAAAGGCCAACGGTGCCCGTCTGTGTCTCTAACTCAGCTCTGTCGCATGTGACAAGGCTAAGCACAGAGGAGATGGTCTTTTCAAGACACAACACTCAAAGAGACAAAACCGGAAGAAAAATATGGTAGGCTGGACCTGCTCTCTGCAGAAGGCAGAAATTTTAAATAATTTTGGGGTATTCAACGACTGGTGAATCACTTTTTTTGTTCTCTTCTTGCTCCTCTGAGTTTCTTGCGTGATGGTCATCCACAGGCTGCCCAGCCCGAGTACGTGAGCGACAGAGCGGCTCACCGGGAGGGACCCAGGATGCTGTCATCACGCCCACTCGCCACCCTTTCCTGTTCCTTCAGCCCCCATTCAAACCCTGACAATCGTCGCCAAGGGCAACAGGCTGAGGAAGACAGGAGGGTGGGGAGCGGGGTGTTTGGCACGGAGATGACTGGATGCAGGTGCAGGGACAGATTACTGCAAATGGGGCCCAAGAGTTTCCCTCTGGGATTCGCCAGAGCCTTTCATGAGCCCTTTTGGCATTTCTGGTGGTCACCGCTGGGGATGGGGGATAGAGCATGCTCCCCGCATCTAGGAGGTTGAGACCGTGGAAGCCGCAAAACATCCCGGGATGCCCAGGACCCCTCTCCACCAAGAGCCCCTGAAAATTGATGGCGCCCAAGTCGAGCAACCCTGCTCCAGACCCTCTGTCTGATCTCCAGCTAGACTCCAGAGTGCCTGCAGGGATTTTGAGGGTGGAGACCACACTCTCCTCCAATTCCTGAAGCCTCTGATTACTTAAACTATGTGCCCCAGACCAGCAGTTTTTCCAGAAACCACCTACCAGAATACTGGCATTGTTGCCTTCCTTCAAAGTCACTTGTGGTGTTCTAGGTTTTTTTTCCCTTTTATTCCAAACTATGGTTTGTCTCCAGTTTCCCAGCGATTTCTTCAGAGCCAGACCCTAGGGTCCTGATGGTTTGTGGGGTTTACTCACCATCTCTGAAGCTGGAATGAGATCAGTGATGTCTCTGGTTTGGAGAGAGCAGAAGGCAGCTGGCAGGGGCAGGAGGAGAGAGTGAGTAGACAGGAGGGGGTTGAGTCCAACTGTCCTGACGGTGTGGCTCCGTAGGACAGAGGTGAAGAGCTGCGGGGGATACCACCCGGAACAGAGGACACTGTGGCCCGGAGTGAGCACACATCCCAGGCCTGCTGCCTTCTTTGGAGCACAAGGCTGGGGGAGGAGGTGGGGTCTTCAGATGGTCTCAGGGATGTGCTGCTTCTGCTTTGGTCCACTCGCAGCTAGCACAGCTGTGGATGGTGAAGTCAATGAAGAGCAACGTGGTGAGTATCATCACATTAGCGGGAGTCCCACCCCTGGCTCTGCTACTCACTAGCTGTGCGACCCCAGGCAACTCCTGTGGCCGGCAGGGTAGACACATGGGAGAGAGCTGATGTTGAGTCTGGGGGCAGCTGGAAGCAGAATTCCTTCACCCTCAAAGGAGATCGGTCTTTCTCTTCGGACTTTCAACTGATTGGATGAGGCCCACCCATATTATGGGGAGTAATCTGCTCTACTTACACTCTCCTGACTTAAGTGTTAATTACGTCTGTTTCTAAAAATGCATTTTAGTTAAGATTGCATTTCTTTTATTTTAACTCCAGTGTAGTGAACATGCAGCATTATATTAGTTTCTGGGGTCACCTTCCTGGCAACCGGTCCAGACGGGTATTTGACCAAGTAACTGGGTACTGTAGCCTAGTCAAGTTGACACAGAAATTTCACTATCACACCCGCCACCCGCGAGTCTTGGGTTTCCTGAGTGGGGTCCGGACACTTCCAAATACACTTGCCTTTTCTTTCTGTTCTGTTCCCTAGATAGACCAAAAACTCAGCAAACCCTCCCACGACCCAGCAAGAGACCTGATAAGAATTTCCTTTCTTTTGAGAAATCTGAAAAATACTGCCTAATAGAAGTAACAATCAAATAAGAGATAGTCCCATATCCACAGCCCGGAGTTAGACTTGTTTATAGTTTGTCGTATTTGTTCCAAACTGTTTTCTTTCCACAAATAAAGATTCTAAAAAAGACAGTCCTCTTTCCTTCTCAACATTATTCCCATGATTTTCCCCCTTCCAGAACCTTCTGCCCTGAAGTTCGTGTTATTTCTGTGCATGGTTTTATATATTTTTTTTACTACATGGGCATGCCTTTGTAAATAACGTATAGAGTTTGAAATTTTATTTAAATTTGTTTAAATTGAAAGCTTGACTCAAGAATTCTGTCTTCTAGATAAAACTGAAACAAAGCGTCCCAAGACGGTGGGAACAGGAATAGGTAAGAGAGCAGAGCTTCCCGGGACATGCACTCATCCACCCGCAGGATGAGACATCCTTGTGAAGCCACCAGTCATCCACCCTTGGGAAAATTCGTGAGGATGTCTGTCTTCTGGTGGAGCCTGAAGGCTGTGGCTCAGTGCAAGGTCTTTCGAGGTGGGGAGATCACAGGCACAGCTCTGCCTCCTCGGTAGCTGGGCCACTTTGGAAATGGTACTTTAACCCTCTGATGCTCTGCATCTGTAAAATGGGCACCACTGTCTCTCTCCCAGGAGACCTGTAGGTATGAACATAATGTAGTGAGCTCTCTGGCGCGTGGTAGGAACTTGATCAATGGTAGACACACTGAGGCACCAGAACGTGTCTCAGGAGACCATGGGCCCTCTTACCCCTCGCCTCTCCCCAGGGACCCCTGGGATCACCCTCATTGTCATCTCTATCTTTCTCGTCCTCCTTGGAGCCTTCCTCATCTGCAAATACACCCGGTGTGGTGAGTTCGGGAAAACAACAGCTAAATATTTGGGAGGAAACGGGAGAAACAGAATGGGGAAGTAACACCATGGGGCTGATCCTGTCTCTCTTTTGTCCCCAGGGGCAGCTCCTGAGAAGGTGACCAAACGGTAGGGCTGCTCAGCGGATCCCATGAGCCCTACTGAACGTTTCCTCTATTGCTGCCCTGACTACTCAAGACCTTCTCTCTTCCCTCAACAATTCATGTGGCCCCAACCAGCCCCAGCGACCCTCCCAAGTGTCTCTCCATGTCCTCTCTTCTTACGACCACCCTCCACTTCTCACTCTGCATTCTTTCCTTGGGTCCTTACCTCACGGACCACGCTGACCCCAACCACTTCCCATCCTCAGCTCTCAAGACTGGGCTGAGCACCTGAACAACGTGGGGACCACGGAGGGGGGTCAGAGTGTGGAGGAAGTGGGGGGACTTTGGTTTACACATGATCTTGCTTGGCATCTCCCTCCACCTACCCACAATGATCCCCATGTCCCACTCCAACTACCTTTACCTCCAATGCGTCTCGGTTTCTCTCCTTTAGCTCCCACTCTGAGGGACCTGAAGAAGTGAGGACTTGTACTCAGCCTGAGAAAGAAAGCGGTGGTGGGTACACGTGTGTGCGTACTTGTAGGTGTGCTGTGTGCATCCATGTGTGCAGCCTGTGCTCGCGTAAGCGTGTGCATTTGAGCGTGCATGCGAGTGTGCACGTGCGGGCACGCAGGGATGCCTGTGTGCATGTGAACACGTGTGTGCACACGTGCGAGAGCATGCATGTGCAGGCGTGCGTATGAGTGTGCTGCATGTGTACATGTATGGCTTGCACGTTCGTGTGCATGTGGGTGTGTGTGTGGGTGTGCATGCACACACATGTGCATTGAGAGAATACATGTATGTAGGCATGTATGGTTGTGTATGTGTGCTGCACGTGTACATGTGTGGTTTGCACGTTTGTGTGCATATGACCGAGTGTGCGTGCGTGCGTTGAGTGTTCGTGTGTGGACATGCATGTGCGTGCGTGTGAGAGCACACACGGGTGTAGGTGTGCGCACATGAGGGTATGTGTGGTGAGTGGGCGTGTGAGTGTGTGTGTGTGTGCAGACTTAACCCCCAGAGCCTGGGATGAAGCAACAGCACCATGTTTCCCCCTCAGATCCGTCCGCAGCTATGACGAGCAGCTCTCCGGCCTCGGTAAGTCTCCCCTGGGCCATTCCCGTTCCACCCGTAGTCCCAGGCTCTCTGTCACTCCCGCCCTCCGGCTTTGTCAATGGTTTTCGCCTCCGCTTTCCTCCACCCCTACCCTCGCTCTACTGTCCAGGAGAATCTGGTCTGAAATCTTCTGTGGCTTCTCTGGCCAGGGGACCTCCATCCCATGACGAGTCCTTTTGGGGAACATTTCCCCTGCATGACATGGGGTTGACGCTGCTGTTATTATAAACTATCTGTTTCAATCCTGGGCCGATGACCTTCCCGCCCCGAGCCTCTGTGTCTTCATCTGGGCAAAAGGAACAAGGTGCTTTTTATGAAAATATGTGAGCTATTTATGAAAATTCGGCAGCCGCCGACCATGAAGTGGCCACGTAGAACAGCCTGGAGTAGCCCTTGCTTTTGGCATTTACACTCCAATTTTTAAAAAATAGTGGCAAAATGCACATAACACAAAATTCACCATTTAATCAGTACAATTTAGTGACTGTTGGAGTATTCACGATGTTGGGCAAGAATCACCATTATCTAGTTCCAGAACATTCTCATCACCCCAGAGGAAACACCTGTAAGCACACTCTGCATGCCCGCCCCCCCCCTGCCCCCAAGCCCCTGACCGCCACTAGCTTTCTGTCCCTAAGGACGGACCTATTCCGGACATTTCATATTAACGCTCTCTGTGACGGCTGTTTATGCGGATTATCTATGGGTTCAATAACCAATCAGCCCAAACACGCGACTGAGGACAACGCTTACATCTCAGCGGGGTCCACAGGTCGGGAATCTGGGTGTGGCTCAGACTGGGTCCCACAGCCTGGGATCAAGGGGTTGGCCAGGGCTGGTTCAGGCTTCAGTAAGAAAGGGTTTGTTTCCACACTCACTCAGGTGGTGGCTGGCAGGGGTCTGTTCCTCACTGGCTCTCCGCCAGAGACCACCCTGGCCACATGGGCCTTTCCACAGGACAGCTCGTAACACAGCAGCTGGCTCGGTCAGCATGAGCGAGCGACCTGAAAATAGGTGGGAACAAGAGGGAAGTCCTGTCTTTCGTCACCTAGTCTTGGACACGAAGGCACGGGACAGCCCATCCTTTTCACTTATCCTGTTGGACACAAGCATGCCTGTAGGTCCCACCAACCTTCCAGAGGGTAGGGGAACGCACCAAGACTCGAAGAGCAGGAGGCTCTTTCTAACCCAGCTGTCTACCACACTGCTGTCGCAAATGCCAAATCTTCACGACCAACCTCCTCCCCAGGAATACTTGGTTCCTCTTCTCCTTGCTTCCCTTCAGGATAGAGCAGCCCTGGTCTCAAGAGCTGAGGAGCCCCACGGAGTGACTTATGCTGAGCTGAACACCAGAGCCCTGAGCAAGGGTCCCTCCAGCCAGGCGGAGCAGCCTCTGGAAGCCTGTGTGTACTCGACCCTTAAGGCATAGCCAGGGGACCCCAACAAGGGGACGGACGAAGGAAAGAGGACCCTTGAGGCACTCGGTGAATGGGAATCCCTTTCCTCAAATCTCCAATGAAGACTTGTTTCCTTCTTCTAAAAATTTATTTATTTTTAAATGAGAGGCATCATTTGCATAGAGAAAACTGCACAAACTTTGCTAAGTAAAAAGATATGTATATATATGGGATATCGCTACCTATCCCCTTGGGTATAACCACCGTCCAAATAAAAACAGTATTTCTAGCACTCCAGAAGGCTTCTTTGTGCCACTCTCTGGCTAACCACCCTTCCCCCGAGATCATTCCTTTTTCTGACGTGCATCACCTTGGAGGACTTGGGCCCGTTCCTCGCATGAACTCACACCACGCACGACACCACGTGCATTCTTCCACGTGGGCTGCTTCCACGCGAAGACGTTGTTTCTGAGGTTCATTCCGGATGTAGTTACTCGCATTGTACCTCCTTCCCTTTTTACTGATGAGTATTACTCCACCGTGTGTTCATGCCGCAGTTTGTTGATCGGTTCTCTGGTGGGACGCTCGGGTTGTTTCCAGGCTGAGGCTTCTGTGGGTCAGCTTGCACGAACGCTCTTAGCTACGTCTTTGTACGTACAGGTGCGTACGCAGGCCTTTCCCTGGATTATACACACGGGGGCGGCTGGGTCAAAGAACAGGTGTGTGCTTCATTCCATGAGACACTTCTGAACAATCTCCCAGAGGGGTTGTCCCACTTCCTGCTTCCTTCTTCACAAGTGCCCAGTGCCTTTCTTGACTGCCTCCCTTCTGCTCCCACTCCCTTCTCTCCGCAGAACTGCCTCCATGACCCCACACACGTTTGTGGGCTTGATGAGCCTCCACTGTGGCCTGTGACCGCCAATCATTCTCACTCCTGGTATCTGTGCCCCTGTGTGATCCCCTCCCCTGGTTTCGGAGACTTGCTCCTAACTGACAGAAGACAGCAAAGGAGACGGGATGTCACTTCAGCAGTCGTGTTGATAAAGGATACACCCACCACCTGGCCAGCAGGCTCCTTCCTGCCTTCTTGGATTGTGCACTCACACGATGACGTGAGCTCCCCGTTTTGGAGAAGCCCCCTGGGCCAGGAACCGAGAAGAGTCTCTAGCCAGGGAGGAACCGACTCCTGCCAGCACGCATGTGGGCCTGCATTGTATAATAAAGAAGTGGGCTGGTCTTTGTCCTTGGTTCTTGGGAGGTAATCTTGACGCGACGTGCGTGGAACCTCTCGCATGGCAGAAGCATCTTCGTTCTTTGCAGTGGGCGCTTCGTACCACACCCGGGTTTATGTCAGTGAGGTGACCCAGGATGAGGGCTGGTGATGCCAGGAAGACCAACCCTGTAATCACAGCCTTGACCTCTGAGGATGACAGGGGGCTGGAGACAGAGTTGGGCATGTGGGCAATGATTCAATCAATCACATCTGTGAGAGGAAATCCTGATGAAAACTGGGGACATTCGGGGAGCTTGCCTGCTGGTGATGCATCGTGAGGACATAGGAAGCTTCGCTTTGGGGGCTCTCCCAGACTCTCCCCTGTGTGTCTCTTCAACTGGGTGGTCCTGATTAGTATCCTTTATAATAAAAACTATTATCATAAGTACAGTGCTTTCTTGAATTCTTCGAGTGGTTCTAGCAAGTTCATGCACCTGACAGGAGTACAGGACCCTCCAGACTTTAGGACATCAGCTCAGAGCTGCAGGTGCCTCGGGAACACCTGAGCCTGCGGCTCGTGTCTGCAGCGAGGAGGTCTCGTGGGCCCTGAACCCTCAGCCGCGAAGTCTGTGCTGACTCCGGGTGGGTCGTGTCAGGACAGCAGTGCAGCTCGGCAGTCGATCTTCCCCGGCGGAACTTTCAGATCAGACCCCAGCCCTGGCTGACACGGTGACTGGAGCCCACGGGGGATCCCGGTTGCGGTGCTTGGGTTCCTGGCCCCAGAAACTACGAGATCGTGAAGGTGTGTGGCTGAAGCCACCGTACTGGCGGTAAGTTTGTTACAGCAACAGAACACCAAAACGCTGAAACCCTCATGTGCGCCCTCCACACACTGAGTCCGAGACGAGGACGCACCTGCACCACTGCTGGGGAGGCTCCGATGGTTTTCTGGGTTCCAGAAGCTGGGTCCCAACTCTTGCCCCTGCCTCTCCCACCTCTACGCCTTTGCACAAGGGAACCCGCCCCGCTGCCCTCACTCTACATATTTCTAGTTAACTTGCCCCTGCCGCCTGGATTTTACCAAACACGGTTTGGCACAAAGCACACTGGTTCACCTGCATCGTGAACTCAGCAAGTTGGTCAAAATGTAAGTGGATGGGGACTTACATTTGCAAGTGGCAGAGACACACTTTGCTACCTAGAGACAAAATCAGGGAGGGCGGGGAAAGAAAATGGGAAGCTGTCATTTCAGACCTTCTGATAATTTCATTTCCTGGCTAAGAGCAAGCCTGTGAATCACACACAGCTTTTCCAGGAGACAAAAATGATTTGGGGTACAGAGACTGTGGCCTCACGAAAGTCACGGCAAGTAGTGAAGAACGTGGCGCTGGGCCCACGCATGCTGGTTATTTGGGCGCAGTGCTGTGAAGTCTGTTCCAGCAGGAATTGTCTGAGCTCTTCTGCTGACACGCAAATGTACCCCACGACACCGACCTCTGCTCATGGGATGAAACCCACTGGTTAGTAGGGTTGCTCTGTAACCCCGGATCCGAACTGTCCTGGAGGGCTCTGTGCCAGCTTCTCAGCATAATTTACTGGTAAACATTGGCACGATGATTGAAACCAGCTCCTGTGAGACCCTCCGGAGGGCTCTGCCGCTGGGACCAACATCATGCCCATCATGGAATAGGAGACCCCAGCCAAGGACCCATGCTGGGTTTCCGGGTTCTGGGGGCTTTGCTAGTGATGCCTGCCTCAAGAAAGAAAGTCCATCTAGGAAGTTGTGTGGAAGGAGAGAGATCCTTTCTGCCTGGGGTACACACTCCCACTTCAATGCCAGGCAGCTGCTCTCCTGTATTCTTCTCCAGCCGCACTCGGTGTTTGGGTCACACACGCCTGCTTGAGCAACTGAACCTCATTGGCAGAGTCAGCGGAAGAAATGTCAGGTGGGGCACCCAGCTGCCGCACTCAGTGGAGCATGTGACTCCTGATCTCAGGGCTGTGAGTTCGAGACTTGCGATGGGCAGGAAGTTCACTTAAAAAAAAAAAAAAGAGGGACGCCTGGGTGGCTCAGTTGGTTAAGCAGCTGCCTTCGGCTCGGGTCGTGATCCCGGCGTCCTGGGATCGAGTCCCGCATCGGGCTTCTTGCTCATCGGGGAGCCTGCTTCTCCCTCTGCCTCTGCCTGCCGTTCTGTCTGCGTGTGCTTGCTCTCTCTCCCTCTCTCTCTCTGACAAATAAATAAATAAAATCTTTAAAAAAGAAAAAAAAAAGAAAAAAGGAACTATTTGACTGTAGTCCTTAGCTCTTAAGACAGTGGGCAATGTTGGGGTGCCTGGGTGGTTCAGACGGGGAAGCATCTGCCTTCGGCTCAGGACACGATCCCAGGTTCCTGGGATGAAACCCATATCAGGCTCCCTGCTCAGCGGGGAGCCTGCTTCTCCTTCCTCTTCTGCCCCTCCCCCCGCTCACACTCTCTATCGCTCTCTCTGTCTCAAATAATAAAATCTTAAAAAAAAAAAAAAAGTGGGCAATGTCTAGCAACCTGTGTGTCCAGGATTTTCCGATCTTCTCAACAGCAGAGTACCTTCATGTCCTCTGAGGAACCCTCTAGACTCAAGCCTCAGGCACTTGGTGGGAGTCACACATTTGACCCCTGATGTCTGAGACCGAGGAGGACTTGCTGTGAGCCACCGCCTTGGAGCTCAGTGTGTAAGAAATATGTTGTAATCAGCAAGTCCAACACTGTTTTCAGACACAGTGTGGAAGGAGGAAGTGAAATTCAGAAAAATCATTACTTCCCATGCTCTAGACACAGGGCAAGGCTGTGGCCGGCCCAGTTCCTCGCCCATCTGCGGACGGCAAATCCAGCAAGGCATCGAGAGGCTGACAGGGACGTGCTGCCATGATCTCTAAGCTAGTGACACTCCTCTGTCTCAGTAAGTATCCCGGGGAAACATGTTGGGACCATAGAAAACAACAGAACTGGTACGAGGTTTGGACTGAGGACAGGAAGAGAAAAGGTAACACCAACTTGGGTTTATCGAGCGAATACTATGAAACAGAAATCTCGTGGAGTGTGATGTGTCTGTCACCTCTGAACCGAGGCTTTGGAAATCTCACTCTTGTTGCAAGTTCATGATTTCTGCTAAATGCCTTTGCTACCTGGTCTTATTGGCTTAATCGGTTTTGTTTTTCATACAGAGTCAGCCTTTTGTGCTTAAAGCGAAGTGCTTAGAATACAAACCCTCCATACTATGAATAAAAATCCAGGTCAAATACAAGAATTATAAAGTAAACGCAACAATAAGGAAACAATGTTAAGATATTATAACTACACGCGCTGGTCCTCGTCAGCTTCCGAGACTGAGACCTGCTAGTTCTTTGCTATAAGGGCAATTAGCCACGGGGTGCCTGGGAAGCTCATCGATTAAGCATCCGCTTTCAGCTCAGGTCATGATCCCAGGGTTCTGGGACTGAGTCCTGCCTCAGGCTGCTTGTTCAGCGGGGAGCCTGCTTCTGCTTCTGCCTGCTGCTCCCCCTGCTTGTGCGTGCTTGCTCTCTAACAAATAAACAGTATCTTAGTATAAAGGCAATTAGCCACAATCCATATGTATCAGAGACTAGATTCAAGGAGGCTTGCTTTTTCTTTTATTTTTAAGATTTTACTTATTTATGACAGAGAGAGAGAGAGCGAGCGAGCATGAGCAGGGAAACATCAGGCAGAGGGAAAGGGAGTGGGAGAGGGGGAAGCAGACTTCCTGCTGAGCAGGGAGCCCAATTCAGGGCTAGATCCCAGGACCCCAAGATCATGACCTGAGCCGAAGGCAGACGTTTAACGACTGAGCCACCCAGGCGTCCCTCAAGGAGACTTTCTTGGTGACAAATCGAAGCTGTACAGGAGTGCTTCCTGCATGTGATCATTCAGTGCCTTTTTTTTTTTTAAGATTTTATTTATCTGATAGAGAGAGAGATCACAAGTAGGCAGAGAGGCAGGCGGAGGGGGAGGGAAGCAGGCTCCCTGCTGAGCAGAGAGCCCGATGCAGGGCTCAATCCCAGGACCCCGAGATCATGACCTGAGCCGAAGGCAGCGGCTTAATCCACTGAACCACCCAGGCGCCCCCCAGTGCCTTTTTAAATAAAAAAGATTTATTTATTTAAGAGAGAGTGCTCATGCGCGCATGCGAGAGTTGGGGGAGGGTCAGGGGGAAGAGAGAGAGAGAGTCTCTCAAGCAGGTTCCACCCTGAGCACAGAGCCCTGTGTGGGGCTCAATCCCAGCACCCTGAGATCAAGACCTGAGACAAAACCAAGAGTCCAAAGCTTAACTGTGCCTCCCAGGGACCCTCATGTACTGCTTTGACTGTCCTTCCTTCCACCTAAAATCATCACACAAAACACGGATGGGAGGTATTCCTCATTTGGGGAATAACACTCTGACCCATCCCCCTCAAGAAACCCCAAAAACCTCCGAGAGAGAACGAGGTCCACTTTTACAAATGAGGAATCGCACTCGAAGAGATTTGCCTTGGACTGCGCAGACTTGCCCCTGTGCCAAAGGGCAGCCAAATCTCAGCCCAGAGCTGCTGAGCTCCAAAAATGTTTCCACTCAGCCATGACGTTAAACCAAGAGGGACACATGCACGGGGTCCACGGTATGGAGCACTTGAGGCGTGTCTGGAAGGACTCTAGGCTGGAAAAAGCCTGAGGATGTAGAGAGGGGTGGTTCAGAACGTCCCCAGTTACAGGGCTGGAACTGTACCTCAGAATGAACTGGTTTCCAGAAACCAACAAAGGTCATAGCCACAAAACGTCAGGGGACGAGGACTCACCTCCGTGTGGCCCTCTGCACTCAGCTTCCTGTTCTGGCCACGGTTCTCTGATCCTGAGACCTCAGGCTCCTCCCCGGAGCGCCCCTGACGCCAGAGGCTCGCCTCGGGAAGACCCAGCTGCTTGTGTGCAGAGAGAAGGCAGGGACACGGCGACCACCACCGAGTTCTGAGGACCCCGCTCCCGCACACAGTCCTTGTGGGGCCTCAGGGAACACATGCCCATCGATGCAACTTCCCTCATCTTTTGGAATTACTTTCACAGTCAGGTTCAAGCATGCACGACCAGTCCCTGCTCAGAAAGACGCTCTTTTCATGTTTACCATTCCTTGCATCGTTCATTCTCCTCTGGCCGAGTGAGACGCTGATTCCACTCGAGCCCGTCTGGAGAGCTTCCCTGGACACGCGTATGAGACTTTCTTTCCTTTTCGTGGCTGAGGACTATGCTGCTTATGTATGGGTCCCGTTTGATCTGCCCACTTGCTGGTGGTCCCCTGGCTTGTTTCCACCTTTCGAAGGTTCCTGATCTTCCTCACGAAAATGAGATTAATCTTTCCTTTTTTTTTTTTCTTTTCAAAGATTTTATTTATTTATTTGACAGAGAGACAGAGAAATCACAAGCAAGGGGAGCAGCAGAGGTAGAAGGAGAAGCTGGCTTCTTGCTCAGCGGGGAGCTTAATGCGGGACTCGATCCTAGGACCCTGGGATCATGACTTGAGCTGAAAGCAGACACTTACCCCACTACACCACCCGGGCATCCAGGATTAACCTTTTCTTTTTCATGTTGTCTTTGAGAAATAGTGAGTCTCTCCTAGTGGACTTCCTGTTGTTCCCCTAAGCAACGAAGTTTCTGAGCTGAAGACTGAGAGAAGATGAGATGAGATAGGCTGGGCTGAGCTGTGCTGTGCTGGGGCCTGGGAGCCCATGATGAGTCCCATGTAACCTGAGGGTATGTCCCACCACCAATGACCCAGCTCTGCAAAGCCCTGAACCCGCTTTGAGCTACCAGAGCACAGGCCATGGAAGGGGTTAGACCCGTGTTTCTGAAAGATTCCTTTTTACCCCATATGGACCAGTTTTGTGCCTTGGAAGTGAAAAGGGGGATGTTACCAGGTCTTTGTGCTAAAACTGCCTCCCTACCACCAAAGTTCTCTGATCCCAAGACGTCAGGCTGCCCCAGAGAGCGTTCCTTACATCAGCTCCTACATCCCTCACAACACCTCCCTCAAAGGCGTTGGGACCTGAGTGTCTGGGCGAGTGCAGGAGAGGGCTGATGGAGGAGGTTTTGCAAAAACTCTGAATTTTCTTTTTTAAAGATTTTATTTATTCGACAGAGAGAGATCACAAGTAGGCAGAGAGGCAGGCAGAGAGAGAGGAGGAAGCAGGCTCCCTGCTGAGCAGAGAGCCTGATGTGGGGCTTGATCCCAGGACCCTGAGATCATGACCTGAGCCGAAGGCAGACACTTAACCCACTGAGCCGGCCCCAACTCCAAATTCCCACAGGCCTCAGAATGCCCCATGAGCCAAGAGTGCGCCCACTCGGACTTCCCAGCCCTGACCACAACCCCCCCGCAGTGTCCATGCCATCGGGAATTTATATTCAGATGCCCACTTCCTCTGGGCATCTCACACAGCCCAGAGACGTCCTGCGTCCCTAAGAACTTACAGGCGCTTGCAGGGTCGTCCGCAAGCTCGTGCTCTTCCCTTGCTCTCCGCCGCAACACGAGGCTGCTGTTCACAGATGGCTCTCACCTGCTGTGCGGAGAGAAGGGACCCCCACTTCCCACTCAGCGCGGTCCGTCAAGAGGGCACAGGCTCTGTGCCACAGGTTCCTCTTCTTCTTGACCAAGCATGGCAGGATGAACGAAGATCTGGGCTCCCAGGGCTTTGGTGCTCAGAGAACAGGCTCGGCCCAGAGTTCAGGTCATGCTGCTTCCCAGGCACAGGGCGGGGGGGACCTCTAATACATTCGGGTGTCCACCGATGCGTGCTCTGCCCACCTTTTTCCTGTTTCCGTTCTCTGTGGATTCACTGACTGCGAGAGTTTTCAATACCCTAAACACACCCATTATGCTCCCCATTTTATTGTAGCACATTACACATAAATAACATTTATCCTCTTAACTCTCTGTATCTGGTCGGTGGCACTTAATGCATTCACAATGACGCACGCCTTCACCCGAAACCTTTTCATCATCCCCAACATAAACTCTGCACTCGTTAATTGAAAAGCGTTCTTCCTCTCTTTCTCCCCAGCCCCCTGATATCTTCTGGTCTATGTTCTGTCTGCATGAATTTGCCTATTCTAGGTACTTCGTGTAAGTGGAATCATACAATATTTGCCCTTCTGCGTTTGGCCGATTTCACACAGAATAATGTTTTCCAAGCCCACTGGTGCTGTGGCATCTATCAGAATTCCATTCCTCTTTACGGCAGAATCGTCCTCCCCTGTCTACAGACACACACACACCTGGTCTCTGTCCACGTGTCCGCTGGTGGATGCTTGGGTCTCTTCAACTTTTGGCTCGTTATCGCTTTTTCAAAACGTGGAGAGTAATATTTTTGATTGGTCCATGCAATTTTAACACAAAGGTAACTCCCCCCCCTTTACACAACTAAGACACAAAACTGTTTCACACAGGCAAAAAAAAGTAAATTTCTTAGAAACATAGGTCCAACCAAGTATCTGTGGACTGAGAGCAATCTCTCTCTTCCGGTAAATTCTGTAAACAGGCTTATCTTTATTGTTATCTTTAACAAGATCTTAGAACTCAGGCCAAACTCTAACCACCACAATTGGGCAATATTGGTGGTGCCCGTGGGGGTCAGAGAGGCTCATGCCCACCATCGCTTCCAAGTCTCTCTCTAGGACAACGGATTTCGAACTGTGCTGCAGCCTTGAGAAATGTTTTTCTAGGTTTGGTCACTCAGGGGAATACTTGTACCTCCCTGGAAATTTCGCAAGTTTGGTGCCTGAGCCCTATCCCAAGTGACTGGGATTCGAGGCTTTCATGCTTTGGTCTGGGCCCTGGGCTCTCTAAGCACCCCCGCCCCCCAGGGGAGCACAATGTGCAGCCAAGGCCAGGAGGCACGGGGTGGGGTACCCTACAGACGGACCCAAGCGTGGGACAGCGGAGGAGGCAGGTTCTCCCCGTTCTGGGATGTCCACGGGGATTCTCTGAGGCTTGTTTGAGAGGACAAAGCAGTAACCTCTGTCCTACTTGGAGTACCAAAAGATGGAAAGAGATCATGGCAAAGATGGGATCAGAACCTCACCAGATTGAAGGCTGAGGCTGACTTAACTGGCCTTGTCCAGGGACAGAGCTCCCTCCGTCTCTGAGCCAGCCCCGACTCCCACGTGGACGTGGGTGACCCGGTGAGGTCTGGAAATGGAGCTGGCCTGGCGGGAGGAGGATGGGGAAGGTAGGGAGACGCTGCCTCTCGTCACATCCTCGGAGAAGCTGTGTTTACGCGCGCATCTCATCAGCCCGTCAGCGTGCGTTTGCTGAGGTCCTCCCGTGTGCCGGGACGTGCACAGATGCTGGGCACGCCGAGGGGAAGGACACAGGCCCCGCCGGCCAGCTGCTCACAGGCGGTGACGCCCGTGGCCCCGAGGTGCGAGGCGCACAGCTTCTGTGAGCTGAGTGGTCAACTGTCACCGCGGCACCCGTCAGCCCTCGGCAGGCTGCTCCCGGCGCGCGGGACACTGTCAGCAGACCCTCGTGCCGCGCAGGGTCTCCAACCACTCCAGAGGTGGGCTAGGCTCCCACTCCAGTCCTGTGCTCCCACATCTTTCCCACGGTTCCTGCCTTCTACCCCCCAAGGGTGAGGTGCGGGCAGTCCACAGACTGGAACACCGGCTCGAGAGAAACGCAAGACGGAGAGTGGCTCAGGGCGGAAGCTGCGAACAGAGGGGCTTGCGGACATCCGGGGAACCAGGACAGCTCCTGGGGCCGTGGGAGGAGCGAGCTGCACAGGAGACCTTCTGCGAGAAGCGGGGAAGGAGCCGAGAGCAGAGCTGGAGCCACAGGCCAGCGTGGCGAAATGAGAAGCCCCAGAGGCCTGACCTCCAGGGTCCCTTCTCAGCGGCAGCCCCCGGGAGGCCCCGCAGGACGGGCCCCGGGTGGGTGCTCGTGTCTCATGGACGGTTCTGTTGCAGGGCTGTGTGCTGGCCAAGGAAGCAGGGGGACCAACGGTGAGATCCCTCAGACAGATCCTCCTTCTCCTTCACTCCAAACTCCCCGTATCACTGCTCTTTCCTTCAAGGGGTTTCTCGGGAGCAGAAAAGGGCACCAAACCCCATCCTGATCTCTGCTTCCTTCCAGAGTCCCTTCCCAAGCCCTCCCTCAGGGCCTGGCCCAGCTCGGTGATGCCTCCCTGGAGTAACGTGACGCTGCAATGCCAGACTTCTACCAAGAATGCCAACTTTGTTCTCAGCAAGGGAAAAGTTCCTTTGGAGTCTGGGCAATCATGGATTTCCACAGATGGGCCGGCTGAATTTCACCTCACTGACCTACAATTCAGCAATGCTGGAAAGTACACCTGTGAGTACTACAGACGGGGGGCCCCGAGCACACGTTCACAGCCCAGTGACGTCCTCCTACTACTGGTGACAGGTGAGGAGGGTGCCTCGGAGGGACACAGGGTCTTGCAGGGACAGGTGTAGGGGAGGAACCGAGGGAGGGAGGGGGCAAGGCGAGACGGAGAGACACAGAACAGAAAGAGCCAGGGCTTGAAAGGGAAATCGCCTTCCCGCTGTCAGAGTGGAAAGAGGGTGAGACCAGGGATCTGTCACTTCCCCCACGTGGCGGGAGCCCCTGCCGGGAGAACAAGGGTAGGTGGGGGATGCAGGGCTTCTCCCCATGACCTTGGAGCCCTCCTTCTCTTCCAGGAAATTTTCCTAAACCTTCCCTGCAAGCCCACCAAAGGGGTGAGGTGACCGCAGGAGACACCGTGACCCTGATGCCAGACGGCAGCCAATGTTTACGAGACTATAATGTTTGCTCTACTGAAGGCGGGAGCAGCAGGGCCCGTTCAGCTCCAGGGTCCAGTAGAGAAGGAGACGGACTTCTCCCTCCAGAATGCGACAGCTGGTGACACCGGGAACTACAGCTGTGTGTACTTCCAGACCAGCGCTCCTTTCTGGGCCTCCAAGCCCAGCAATCATCTGGAGATCCGGGTGACAGGTGAGGTTTCGTATGATTTTCTTAGGGCATTTTAAATTTTTAATTAATTTCCTAATTAGTTTCTTCTTATTTTGACTATTTTATTGGCTTTCTTGAGTTTTCTTGACCTATAACTGACTTATAACACTGTGTTAATTTAAGGTGTGCAACATTTTTTTTTAACCGGAAAACATTTCTTCTGTTACTTTCGGATTCCTGTTTCTCCTTCGCCTTCCTGGTCATCTCCTTTTTAAACCTCTCCTTTCCTACTTTCTAGTCTTTGGCCTTTGTTGCTTGGCCTTCTTGGAGACTTTCTCAGCTTGTTCTTCCAAACGACCCATCCCGCCCCCACCAGAGCCCCTTCTGCCACCCCGGGCATCCCCGAGAGCTGTGGTCCATCCTGCTGACGGCAACTTCATGGCAGTACCTCTCTCAGTCTTGGAACACGCTGCTCCCCGGCCACCTGCTGTCGTGACACAGCTGCAGAATCTTCTAAACTTGCTTCTTCAGGGGAGGCTGAGCCCACGTCCTCGGCCTTGTGCATGTTTGCGTGTGCACTGTGGTCGGCGAACCTTCTGTAGTTAGGACGCAAGGTCAGGGCGGGCAGTGCCGAGAGGTGCAGAGGGCATCCTGGGCCTAGCGGTGTCCTCACGGGCCTCTCCCCACGGACTCTGTCTCCGGGGAGCGTTGCTGCTGATGGGTTCAGACGCGAACTCTGCGCTCCTGGCGTGTGTGAGCTGGAGGAGTCAGATGCCGGTTCCCTCTGGGAACCAGGGCCAATGGCGAGCCCGAGCTCTTCCTGGGTGAAGCTGAAATGAAACGCACAGTGGTCCCGACGCCCAGCTACTAAGCTGGAATTTTCTTGGGCTCACTGGCTGCACAGAATAAGTCTTTGCTATGAGAGCAATAAGGAGGGGAGCAGACGCAGCCCCTGAACGACCTCCATTCTCTGTGCAGCAACGGTGGGTTTTGGGGTTGCTGCTAAGCCTGGTTCCTACTAGGAGGAGGGAGAAGGGGAAAGGGCAGTGCAGGAGGGTGGAAATGAGATGACGATCAAGGACAGGAAGGGGGAGCGGTAAGGCAGAGAGACTGGGAAGGAGACCAGGGAAGGGCCACTACAACTCTCCGGAAATCCCACGTTGTGTTGAGTGACGACAGCGTCAGGGGAGGTAGAGCTGAGCACTGACCAGGAAGCGCCAGCGGGTGCAGGACAGTCACACCGGGCAGGTCCTCGCGAGGAGGGTTGCTCCTTTCCAGCTGCTGCTCATCCTCTCCTCTCTCCCAGCTCCCCCAGGGGCCGCGTCCCGGGATTACACCTCGGGCAACCTCATCCGACTGGGTCTGGCTGCCGTGACTGTGGTGATTATGGGGGCTCTCGTGGCGGAAGCCTGGTGCGGCCAGAAGGAGTCTCCACGTGCATCCACATAAAACAGCTGAGCGCGTCTCTTCTTTGGGCTGGTGTCGCGACACGGGGCTCTCTCAACACCAGACTCCACCATGGGACTTCTTGTGGTTCTCAACGTAGACACAGACGGCATTTTGGGTGGGACAGTTCTTCATCACAGGGGACTGTCCTGTTTGTTGTGGGAACACTTAGCACCACTTCTCATTCCCATTAAAGAGCAGTTGAAGCCCCAGTCATCGTGGAAGAAGATAGCAAACAAGTTCTATTGTGCTTTTCCCAACACCCCTAGATGTGGAGGACGGGAGTGGGGTGGTGTTGTCCTGGTGGACAGCCTGCATGAGGAGGCCAGGGAAATAATATTCTTCCTCTTCCTCCCTCTCCTGGCCTCAGGTCTGTACTGCCCACATGCCCCTGGCTGCCTAGGAAGGATGAGCACTGGCGGGGAGCCCTGTGGATTCTGAGTCCCACGGAACCTGCACTCTTCGCTCTATGAAGAACCACTCGCGGACGAGACTCACCTTCCCTCCTGCTGCAGCTTCGCCTGGGGCTGAGGACAGGCTGGAGCCTAAAGATGCACCTCATAAACTTGGAGGACCTGAAAAAATGCTTAAAGCTTCAGAGTCAGGCTGGGTAACCTGTGTCGTCACTTCTGTAGGAACTGTCATTCCACTGAAAAGTGGGGAAAACACTGCTACCCACATATCCATTACTGACTCCTCTCCATTCTCTATTTCGTGCTTCTGGACCAATGAGTCGGGTATTTAAACTTCCGTACTCATCGCACGTGTCTTTCGACTTTGATTTCCCAGAGTCCCAACATTCCACCTCATTTGGGAGACTTCCTCTCAGTTTCTGGCACCGAGCTGCCCCCGAGGTGCGCCCACATGTCTCATTTCCTGGTGCAGCTGTAAAATGTTCCATAGTATTTTCATGTTCAAGATCTGTTGTTTGTCAATAATCTTGTTCTTTTTCACAAATACCCCTTCTTATTTTAGAGCTGGTATCGCCTCCCTTACAACCCGAGAGAGACGCTCATAAAAACCCAGCTCTGATAAGAGTAGAAACGGTTCTTGTGGATGTAATTCTACAGTGCGTCTTCTTCCTTTCGTTACGCCGGCTTTCCACAGATCGTGGCTGACCCTCCTTCGGGGTGCTGGAGGCAGGCAGGAGCTCCTCCCGGGCTGTGCATCTCATGGCAGGCTTTCTCAGGGTGGACACTCAGGGAGGTTCAGGCAGCTGTTCAGTATTTCTCCCCCTTCCACCCAACGAGTAGTAAAACTCAGGGTTCCTCCCGGGTTCCTCCTTGCATTGCTATTGGTCACGAGTGGTCGAAATGGACAGAACTCTGGCTTTACAGCCGGCACAGGCCGGCACACCGGATGCCAGCTGCTCGGTCTATAGCCGCGTCTTGCCGCAGTCTCCGGACACCGTGGCCACTGATGGTTCGTGATGTGCCCATTCCCTCACGTGTGACTGCCCACGGCTCCTTCGGACTGTGTCTCCTCTTCCGTCAGATCCTACTTTTACTTTGAAATCGTTCAATTTCCAGGAAGTTGCAAACTCAATGCAGATACTGGCACCCTGGACCCAGTTTCTCCGATGGCGCCGTTGTATGTCCACCACAATATGAAAACCAAAGAGTTGACCCTAGGACAGCATGTAGGGTTCTAGGTCATTCTATCATGTTTAGATTTGTCTGGCCACCGGCATAATCAACATACGGGCACAGTCTCTCACCATGACGATGTCCCTCACGGTGTGGCTTACTATCACACCCAACCTCTCCCCCCAACACCACTGTGACCACGGGCTTGTTCCCTACCTTTAAAATTTTGTCATTTTCAGAATGTTCTACATCCTACTACCTGGTTTTCACTTCCTCAATGTGGGCGTGACACAAAAACGTGTGGGTCACATAAGAGGAAGGAAGGGAAAAGCTGGAGGAAAGAGGTCACCGCCCACACTAAGCTTCTCTCCACCCGGTGACCGCAAAGCTGAAGAGGGGTCCTTATAGCAAGCAGCAGGAACAGGGCCATGATTGTGGTGATTAGTAGGAACTTTGGTAAGTTCCTTAAGATTGAGGGTTCAATTTGAGGGTGGGGTTCCAGAGGAGAGTGGACTGACACACTGAGAGACATGAAGAATGCAGAAGAAACAATGCCGGCTTGTGTTTGCGGACTGCCTCACACATGTCAGGACCCACGCTCGAGTTTTCTCCAACATTCACATAGGTACATTCCACATTCGTGACGTGCGCCGTGCCTAGATCACCTTCGCTTATTTAATGATTGACTGACAGTGAGTCAACATTTTTTCTTTAAATAAAGGTATTTATTTGAAAATAGAAACTACTTAGCAATAGTTGAGTAATGCAGGGTCACCACCTATGTTAATGCAGGGAATTAACATAAACATAGAATACTATGGAAAAACAGAAAATGTTAGGACATTTTAGCCTTTTGTGGTTGTTATGCTTCTGACCCCATGGCTGACCACTTCCTAGCTATAAAGGGTGATAAGCCAGAGAGAAAGTTGTTCTAAGTCCACCATAAATGGAACTTCTCCCCTTGATGGGATCAGAAGGGCTTGACTGAAAGGGTAATAACTTTCCGATGCTGTGACCAAAATTATAGGGCACTGTGCCACCATGTGGCCTAAAATCACCTCCTCGGGCACCTGTGGTTCATATGCCACCCCGAGGGAAACACCACTCTGACCCTTGCAAACAGTCCTGCGTGGTGGGAATTAGGCCCAGGGGTCAAAGAAGGACCCTGAGACCGACAGCTGAGGGCTCCTGCTCAGGGCCGCACGGAGAATGAGCAGAACAGGCAAAACACAAGCCCAGCCTGCCTGCCTCTAACGTCACGACTGCTTCCACCAGCTTATACCAAGAAATTAAGATGGATACACGTATGGTGTCTTCAAAACAGAAATGCCCTTGGAGTGACCGAACAGATGCTGACAAGGGGAAATTCTAGAGACATAAAAGAGGATTAGCTCATCATGGCAGGTGAAAGACCTGTCACAAAAGGCCACATGCTATACACGATTCCATTCATATGAAAGTCCAGAATAGGGAAACCCACAGAGAAAGCAGGTTACTGGTTGTTTAGGGCTGCAGATGCTGGGGAGAAGAAATACAACAGAAGTTGAAAAGTAACGGGGTATCATTTTGAAGCCATGAAAGTGTGTTAAATTTGACCGTGTGAAGTTTGCACATATCTGTGAATGTAGGAAAGCCCATGAATGGCGTAGTAAAAGGGCAAACTATATGGCATGTGAATTACATCTCGATAAAGTTGTTTTAAAATTTCCTGGGTGTGGGGCACCTGGGTGGCTCTGTGGGTTAAAGCCTCTGCCTTCGGCTCAGGTCATGATCTCAGGGTCCTGGGATCGAACCCTACATCGGGCTCTCTGCTCAGCAGGGAGCCTGCGTCCCCCTCTCTCTCTGCCTGCCTCTCTGCCTACTTGTGATCTCTGTCAAATGAATAAATAAAATTAAAAAAAAAAAATTCCTGGGTGTGAAACAGGGTACAGCTCAGGATGTCTGTTTGCAGGTGCCAAAACCCCTCATTTCCTCAGACAAGGATAGCGTGTGGTTCTTGGCTCGTATTTGGGCACCATGACTATAGATCTGAGTTCTTACCACATTTCTCTGAACCCTAGACTCTAGGATAGTCTATACGGCTCTTTACTTCAGAACCCCACCTTGGGAAAATGAAAAGTATTCTGTTGTTAAGCCTTCTGTTTGTGTTTCCAGTAAAGGAGGAATCGGATGTGTGTCTTGGGAGCCTCCACGCCTGCACATGCTGGTCGAGTGTCTCTGAAATACATCCATGGTGCTGGGGCTTGGTTTCCTTATCCACACAGTGAGGGCAACGACGAACGTCTGCAGGCCCACTGCAGTGAGTAGAGGCTGTGCACGCACAGGAAGATTACTGTTACTCCCATGGCGGAAGGAATCCTTCTGCCACCCCCCTCCCTGGCTCAGGCGCTATTTCTGCTGGAAATCCCCCATGGAGAACTCCCCATCATCGGTGAGTGAAGCAAGCACATCCCTTTGCCCTCCTCTGTCCTTGACAGAACGTGTGCCCTGTCATCCAGCTCCAGGCACCCGCCCCTGGTGAGGTAAGACTTCTGAGAGCGTCTCCTCTCATCACTGTGTAGGTGACGTGCAGAGCTGACATGAGACGCCAGTCAGACAAGAAGCCAGGAGGTCCAGAGCGTGTCCAACCAACATGTTCTCCCAGCCACGCTGGCTGAAGCCCTCAAGCCTCCGAGAGACACCCAACTCGGGAGGCGGTGGAGGGTCCCGGTGCCCCCTCAGCAGTGTCTGCAGGGGTGCGTGAAGGCAGGTGTTGAGCAGGCAGGGACTGAAGAGGTCTGGAGGTTTCAGAACCCTGAATGGTCCTTAGCTGGGAGATGGCACATTGAGGGCACTGAATTCTGGTAGGAATTCACTTAAAATTACTTCATGATGCTTTATGATGATGTTTTTCTTAACTAAGTTTAATTTACAGTTAAGCTGGGTTCTCACCCCCGAATTCCTCCCTTTGCTCTGATTTTTCCAACAACTATGAACAACTTAAAGTACCTTCGAATTCTTTGACTCTAAAATATCACACTCGCTCCCACAGGTAATCCTACTTCATCGCTAACTCTGCTCACTTTGCTCTGTGCACTTGCAGGAGGTTGTCTGATGTAGGCCTACCATCTACCTACTTTCAGCAGCATCGGAAGGGGCACATATCCTGCTCAGTGGGGAAGGGTCTGTCCTGGGAGTTCCACCCATTCTGCAGGGACTGGGCAGGAGGCACAAAGGTTCAGGCCCCCAGGGCTTTGATGCACAGGGCCCAGGCTCCGTCCAGAGGTGCGGGTCAATGCTGCTTCCCATGTGCAGCTTCCGAGTGGATTCGGGTCTCCACACGCCTCTGCTGTCTCTGTAGTTGTCCTTTTTCCATTTCCTGGTTTCTCTGACTTTGCAATAACATTTCTTCACATACCTCAGCACATGTCCACTACCTTCCATTTTCTCAGACTACAGATTAAATTTGCATGAGGTATGCATGTGTTTGCACCTAAAAGTCCTAATAACTTCTCACTTTCCCCCTGAAACATCAAACTGTTCCTCCATACAGGAGAAAGAAAGGAAATTTCTGTTCTTGGAATCACAGGGATAACTAAACCCCTACTCCTCCTTGTTAACATAATATCGTCACTACAATAACATTCAGGTACAGGCATGTCAATTTCCAGGCAATTTTAGCACTCAGGCCAAAGTATCCTCCTCGCATGGATACTCCACAATGATAGTATCACCCTCCTCTACCCCAAACTGCATCTAATCTAGCCACTTATTCTACAGCCTGCGTTACATGTTCTAAATTGCTGCACCTGAGAGAGGAGGCAGTAACCGTGGGGAAGACTGGTGACGGGGTCTGACTCTAGCCACCTCCTGCCATTACCCAAGGCCATCTGGCATAAAGTGACCAGGAATCTTCTCCCTCAATAACAGCTTATATCCCATGGGTGATTCCTTTACAGGGCCTGGCCAAAGGGACACCACAGATGGTGAGTGTTTTTTCTTATTTAGATGCTACTTGTTTTTTCATCCAAAATTCCCCATCCTTCCCTTCTCCTTCTTTAAGGGGAAAGTAAGGTGTGTGCGTAATCTGACTTGCGCTCTACTCCTTTCCAGGGTCGCTTCCCAAGCCTTCTCTCAGTGTCTTCCCCAGGTGGGGGATATCTCCCAAGGGCAACGTGATTCCCGAGTGCTCAGCTCTCACCAGGAAGGTAAAATTTGTTTTCAGAAAGGAAAGCCGCTCTTGGATCCCATGTAGCTACCCAGTTCTACAGGGATCTACAGCTAAAATCTACCTCTTTAACCTGAGTCACAGTGATGCCAGGGAGTCACCTGCGAAGATTCCACGGAAAAGGCCCCTTTCAGACGCTCTCCAGCCGTACCTCTGTACTGATGGCTACAGGTGAGGAGGGGGTGCGTTAGGACGACTCCTGCCCTCAAACACAGGCTTCCTTGACACAGAGAACGGAGCGAGGCAGAACTAACAGAAGACTGGGAGATAAGGAGGGCTCAACCTCCTTGCCCCGGACAGAAAAACAGAATAATCCGGAGTCGGCTTGAATCCACGCCTAGGTGGGAGTAATCAGGGGTCAGCCATCTTTTCTCCCAAGTGAGAGCTCCCTCCCAGAAGGCCAAGGGAAGGAGAGAAAAGAGGATACCTCTAACACTGTTACCGGAAGTGACCTTCCATTACCGGAAGTGACCTTCTATTACCGGAAGCAGTCTTCCACCACTGGAAGTAACCTTTCCTTACAGGAAGTGACCTTCCCTTACAGGAAGTTTGCGCAAACCTTCTCTCCAAGCCTTTCAGAGGCATAAGGACACCCCGGGAAGAAACGTGACTGTGCAGTGTCATTGGCCAGACAATATGCTCAAAGATGTAATGTTTGTTCTCCTGAAAACAAGTACCAGAAAGCGTGGATAGCACCAGCGACCTGAAGGACAAAGGAGACTTCTCCCTTAGGAACGTGACAGTCAATGACACTGGAAACTACAGCTGCGTCTACTACCAAAGGCTCCTTTCTTGGCCTCAGACCCCAGTAACCGCCTTGAAATCTTGGTAACGGGCAAGGTTTTATGTGATGTTAAGAAAGATTTACTTTTCAAAAGATTTTTATTTATCTGATAGAGAGGGAGCAGCAGGCAGCGGCCCAGGGAGAAGAAGACTCCTTGCTGAGCTGAGAGCCTGACGTGGGGTTTGATCCTAGGACCCTAGGATAGTGACCTGAGTCAAACGCAGAGGCTTAAGGGACTAAGCCACCCAGGCGCCAGATTTTTTTTTTTTTTTTTTTTAAATCAGAGAGTGTTCTGTTAGTCTCTGATTCTCTTTTCTCCGTCACGTCCATTATGTTCTTTTTAAATCTTTTGTAATTTCCGTTTCTTTGCCTTTTCTATCTTGCATTCTTGGATGATCTCTTACGTTATTCTTTAAAATTATTAAGCGAGTCACCAGCAGAATTCCTTCTACTATTGTCTGCGGCTCTTACGATTTTGGTTTACCTTGGTATTAGTGATTTCATTCTCTATTACTTTGTCTTGTTCTCCAAACGTGGTGTTTCCCCAGCAGACTGCTTTTGTGTCGTGGATGCAGTATATACTTGTGTCTCCTGGCCCATACTACTAGTTGCCTTCTAAAATTACCTTTTGTTTCAGGGTGCTGGGTGGCTCAGTCATCAAGCGACTGTCTTTGGCTCAGGTCGTGATCCCAGGGCTCTGGGACTGAGCCCCACATCGGGCTCTCTGCTCAGCAGGGAGTCTGCCTCTCCCTCTCCAACTGCCCCTCCCCTAACTCATGTTCTCTTGCTCTCTCTCTCTCTCAAATATATAAATAAAATCTTTAAAAATAAAATTATCTTTTGTGTCCTACTATAATTCTGCTTCCCTGGAAGCTACACACTAATTTCTTGGTTTATTACTTTCTGTCTTACTGATTCTTCCCATAGTCAGTGTATGTTTTATAATTAAAGGTCTGTATGGTCAGTAATAAGAGGTGGAGGGTGCTTTCTAAATATGGTGGCATCATTACCATTTCTCTCCATGGGCCTTGCCTCAGAGAGTATTGTTACTGCTAAATTTAGAGATGGACTGGTCATAACTGGGATGCAGGAGGTAAGACATTCCCTGTTTACATGTAGTAGCTGTGCCCAGATCTGCTGAGGGATGACACATGCACAGGCTCCTCATGAGGAACCAGAGCCACTGCCAATCTCAGGCTCTTCTTGGGTGCAGCTGAAATGCACCGTGACCCTGAATTCTAAAATTCCTGTGCTCAGTCCCTGTATGAAATCAAGTTTTGTGCTCTGAGGAGGATACTGGATCGGCTACTAGATTTCAGCACTGTGGGTACTATAATGGGTTGATTTTTTGTCCCCCCCAAAAGTATGTTTGAGTCCTCCTAATCCTGCTACATGTGAATGTGATCTTACTTGGAAATAGCATTACTTTGTCTTTGTAGATAGTCATTTGTTAAGTTCACATTAAGTCATACTGGATTAGGGAAGTCTCTTACCCAATAGGACTGCTGTCCATAAAAGATGAAGAGTAAAGACACAGAGACACACAGAAGAAAGACGGCCACATGAAAACCGAGGCAGAGACTGGAGTGATGCCATCACAAGCCACAATGCCTGGTGCTTCCAGAAGCCACAAGATGCAGAGAGAGAAGGATGAGAAGGATCTTTCCCCAGAATCTTTGGAGAAAGTGTTGCCCTGTCAATACCTTGATTTCAGACTGTGAGATGATACATTTCTGTTATTTTAAGCCTCCCAGTTTGTGACACTGTTACGGCAGCCCTCGGAAACCAATGAAAGTGCTCTAAGTCTTTTGTGTGCTCCTAAGACTAATTCCTAATCTATGGAGGAGGAAAGGAAATGTGGACGGGTGGAAATGAGATAAAAAGCAAATAAATGAAGGAGAGATGAGGCAGAGAGAATATAAAGGAAAAAAGACAAAAGGAGGACCACTACTGCCCTCTTGAAATCCTGTATTGTATTTTCAGTGAATAAAACTTCAGTGCAGGTACAGGTAGGTGACTGCTGGCCAGGAGACACAAGTGGGCGGGTGACAGTCACATTTGGTAAACTCATTTGAGCAGATGGGATACCAGTAATGAACTCATTCTCTCTCTCATTTTCCCCAGGTACAACACTGGGGGATTACACCAAGGTTAACCTCATCACACTGGGTCTCACTGCCATGTATCTGATTATCACTGGAATTTTGGTGGCTGAAGCCTGGCATAGCCAGGAGTCTCCATGAGGATCTACATAAAACATTTGAGTACTTACCTTTTTCATGGGCTCAGGGTTCTTAAAGCACCAACCTATATCAAGGAGATTTCCCATTTCTCAGTAGGAGGACCAGTGATGCTGGGCTATTTGTCAGGTGTGCCTGTCCTCTTGACTATGGAAACATTAACCATCTATTTTCCTTCCCCATTAAATACCAGTTAAACCCCGCAATAAGTATGGAAGAAGAGAAAAAGCAAGTACTATTGTACTTTCTCCGTATCCCTAGATACAGACAATGGGGAGCAGGGTGTTTGGAGGCCAAGAGAAATAATCTTCCTCTTCCTCCCTCCCCTGACCTCTCTCTGTTCTTCTCTACCTCCAGGCCCCACAGCTGCCCAGGGGAATGATGGGTGTCGGTCAAGTTAGACCCACTGACCATGAACAGTTTCCAGTGGAACGTGCATTCTCACCTCTGCTGAGAGCCACTCCAGGACTAGATGATGGTTTCCTCTTCTGCACTCCTCAGCTGGGGTAGAGGACAGGCCTGGGCATAAAGATTAATCCAACAGGATATTAATTTATGCAACACAGAACATCTTTTCCCCTACTGATATGACGTACCATTTCTGTCATAAAGCAAACTTCCATAAGCATACAGATCTGTTTCTGGCTTCATTATTTATTTGGTCAGTGTGGCTTTACTGTGCACTTTGCTGACAGCTAATGCAGTCGAACATCTTCTCATGTACTACTGGATAGATGTATATATTCCTAATGAAGTATCTGATGAAAGATTTTACCTTTTTTTTTTTTTTTAAAGTAGGCTCCAGGCCCAGTATAGCGCCCAATGTGGGGCTTGAACTCATGACCCTGAGATCAAGATCTGAGCTGAGATCAAGAGTTGGACACTTAACTGACTAAGCCATCCAGGCACCCCAACTCTGCCCATTTTTAAATTGGGTTGTTAATCTTGATACTGAGTGGTAAGAATATATATATAATCTGGGTACAAGCCCATTAATATACAGTATGGCAGATACTTACTTCAGTCTGTTACTTCTCTCTGCCCTTTTATTCATTTATTTATTTATTTTAAAAAAGATTTTATTTACTTATTTGACAGAGAGAGAGAGATCACAAGTTGGCAGAGAGGCAGGCAGAGAGAGAGAGAGCCCAATACGGGGCTCAATCCCAGGACCCTGAGATCATGATCTGAGCCGAAAGCAGAGGCTTTAACCCACTGAGCCATCCAGGCGCCCCACATTTCGTTGTTTATTTTTAAAGATTTTATTTATTCATTTGAGAGAGTGAGAGAGAGCATGAGAGCTGAGGTCATGGAGCTGGGAGCCTGATGACGGACTTGGTCCTGGGACTCCGAGATCATGACCTAAGTTGAAGGCAGTCGCTTAACCAACTGAGCCACCCAGGCAGTTTGGCTATCCTGGACATTGCTGCTATGAACACTGGGGTACATATGGCCCTTCTTTTCACTACATCTGCATCTTTAAGGTAAATACCCAGTAGTGCAATTGCTGGGTCACAGGGTAGCTCTATTTTGAACTTTTTTTTTTTTTTTTAATTTTATTTTTCATAAACATATAATATCTTTTTATCCCCAGGGGTACAGGTCTGTGAATCGCCAGGTTTACACACTTCACAGCACTCACCATAGCACATACCCTCCCCAATGTCCATAATCCCAACCCCCCACATATTTTGAACTTTTTGAGGAACCTCCATACTGTTTTCTAAAGTGGCTGCACCAACTTGCATTCCCACCAACAGTGTAAGAGGGTTCCCCTTTCTCCACAACCTCTCCAACATTTGTTGTTTCTTGCTTTGTCAATTTTTGCCATTCTAACTCGTGTAAGGTGGTATCTCAATGTGGTTTTGATTTTTATAAGGAGACACCCTAATGACCTCATCTGAACAAGTGTACATTTGCAAAGACTGTATTTCCAAATAAAGCCACACCCATAGGTATTAGAGATTAGGAGTTCAGCATCTTTTGGGGGCCACAAACCAACCCATATAAGAGATGGCTGACTTGCCTATCTACTCCCATTATTTTAAGTAAATGCTTGTATATCCTTAGTTGGAATCCCTGTAACTATTTCTCCGCTCGACCCTATTCATCAGATTATGGAAAACAATGCTTACAGGCACAGCATATGAAAAGTATATTTCAGGGGTGCCTGGGTGGCTCAGTCGATTAAGCATCTGACTTGATTTTGGCTCAGGTCATGATCTCAGGGTGGTGGGATCAAGCCCCGCACTGGGTTCTGCCCTCAGCATGGAGTCTGCTTAAGATTTTTCTCCCTCTCATTCTGCCTCTCCCCTCACTCTCTCTTAAAAAAAAAGTATATTGCATAATAGAGAAATTTCTACTCATGAAATAAAGTTCTTATTCTTTCTTATAGTCAGAGGACCAACACTAGGACATGAATTTTATCTTTTACCTAGTCCTTTTTTAAAACTGGATGGTCTTTATTGTTTTTTTTTTTTTTAAGTTTTTATTTATTTATTTGACAGAGATCACAAGTAGGCAGAGAGGCAGGCAGAGAGAGAGGGAGGAAGCAGGCTCCCTGCCTAGCAGAGAGCCCGATTTGGGGCTCGATCCCAGGACCCTGGAATCTTGACCTGAGCCAAAGGCAGAGGCTTTAACCCACTGAGCCACCCAGGCGCCCCCTTTATTGTTTTTTTTTTCCCTTTGTTGTTTTTATCATATCTGCTACTTATAGAAAACACGAAAGGTAAGACACAAATTTAAGAAAAAGCACAAGGAAAATACGTAATAAGTAATTTGATTACGAAATTCTTAAAACTTCTTCAGTATCAAAGTTTGATTCCTGATTCTCTTTTTGACTTAGAAACTCTAGTCTATACTGGTGTATTTTTGAACTAAGAATTGTTATGGAGCAATAATTTTCAATTACCAAACACTACAAAAGATATAAAACGCATGGAGCTTTCTTTGGCATTTATTTAGCTTACAGTAGTTCTGAAATCTATTAATAATGAGGATGTTTCTACTACTGATTCTTAAGGGAAACCTAAATAACATCTCTATAATGGAATAAAGAAGTGTATATCAAGTTAGAAAACACAAAAAATTAGGGCTAAAATAACCTCATGGGGTGCCTGACGGGCTCCAGTCCACAGAACATAGGACTCTTAATCGCAGGGATGTGAGTTTGAGCCCCAGGCTGGGCACAGAGCCTAGTTTTTAAAAAATTTAAATAATCTCAAAACATACAAATACCATCTTTTTAAAGAAAGATGCACTTTGTAGATATTTCATTTTGCAGCAACTTCAAACCTGCACACGGTTTCCAAGTACAGCACGAAAGCCTTCTGATTTGTAAACCAATCAGACTGCACAACAGTGACGCTCCCAACATGCAGTCCGTTGTGTGACCCCGATGAGTAACGGTGTTCCCTTCTACGAGCGCCAGACACCTCTGAGCCGGGACTCGACACTGATCCATGACTGCCTTCCAGTACTCAGAGCTCGTCTGAATTCTGACAGTTGTCCAGACCTCCTCCTGCAGCGAGATGACCCACGTCCGGGTCTCGTGTTGCCCTTAGCAGCCGCATTTCATCTTCTTCACTCTTGAATGGTTCCCCCCAATCTTCAGGACCTGAGATTACAGGCCAGTTACTTTGCAGAACGGGTCTCAGTGGGGTTAGTATCTTTCTCCTCACATTCAGACTCGGGTTACCTGTGCGCCTTCAACGGGACCTTCACAAACACGATCCTGGGTCCTCACTACCTCCCAGCGAGTCGCACACCATTGTGACTTGTCTCGTTGGGAGGATGCTTAACACTTTGTCACTTTCCCTAAAGATTTCCTAAAAAATCCTCTCCTCTAAGAGCATGTGATGAGCTACAGAGATTTTGTGCAGGACTGCAGAGAGGACATCACACTCTCTGCCGCACCGACCAGGCAGAATATTCCAAGGGCTCAGAGCTCATCCCCCAGGAGCTGCCGAAGGTGAGCCTTGAGGGGAAGACAGGCTTTTCCTAGTAACATGTAGTGTTTGAGCAAGGCAGGCCAGCTGAGTTCACCCTTCCCTGCACACTTCCCTGCATTCTAGCTGCTAGAAACAAGTGACTAAAAAAAGGCCCATGTTCAAAGAGAGGAGATTTTGACTCTAACTTTTGATGTGATGAATAGAAAAAAATAGAAGGACACATTTAAACCGCCAAGTCCAAGGTACCCACCGCAGGCTCCGATCTCCTAAATACATATTCAACTAGAAACTAGAGCTCTCAGGAGAGACACAAATGTTCCCGTTCTTTCGCTTTCCTTCCTTCTTGCTTTTAACAGTGCACATACCGGGCGCCTGGGTGGCTCAGTGGGTTAAAGCCTCTGCCTTCAGCTCAGGTCATGGTCTCAGGGTCCTGGAATCGAGCCCTGCATTGGGCTCCCTGTGCTCAGCGGGGAGCCTGCTTCCTCCTCCCTCTCTGCCTGCCTCTCTGCCTACTTGTGATCTCTGTCTGTCAAATAAATAAATAAATAAATCTTTAAAAAAAAAAGCAACAAACAGTGCATATACCTATTGTGGTAAATGCTCCATGTGCCCTTGAAAATAATATATATTTGGTAATTGTTGGGTATAGCAGGATTCCAAAAATATTAATTAGGTCAAATTGGTTAATCACATTGTTCCAACTTCTTTAGCTTAACTGACTTTTTAAAAGATTTTAGTTATTTATTTGACAGAGAAAGAGAGATCACAAGTAGGCAGAGAGGCAGGCAGAGAGAGAGGGGGAGAAGCAGGCTCCCCGCTGAGCAGAGAGCCCGATGCGGGGCTCCATCCCAGGATCCTGAGATCATGACCTGAGCTGAAGGCAGAGGCTTTAACCCACTGAGCCACCCAAGCGCCCCAGCTTAACTGATATTTTTGTTTGTTTCATCAATAACTACGCAGATAAAAACCTTCCATGATAGAAGACCCTCGTGTGTGCGTTTGGGCGGACGGGTGACCGTGTTTCACAGACTTCCTAAGGATGGTGATGAAGTGTCTCACTATATCCGTGCAAACATGGATTCAGCAGTACTGATGACCTCAATTCATCCCAGTGTCCAGCATCTTTCCTATGAGCCAGGGAAGGGGCAATATTCTTGATATCAACCTGCCTCCGTCTCCTGAAGAGAATCCTCTGGTCCCAGCCTTCAGGCTTTTCCAAGTTAGAACTGGGACCTGCACTTGAGTGTGTTCAGATGAGGATTCTGACACAAGAAGCGGTTGCTTGAAGCTGTTCGTGCACACCACCTGGCTCTCACCGCAGGAATATGGGCAAGTCACGTAAGTCACAGGAGAGGAAGAAAGGGGAGGGTCGGCCAGCGCTGCCACCACGGGGGCTCTCCTCCCTCCCATGCTTGCAACACGGAAGGAGGGCCCCTCGAGCAGGCTGCAGAGCCAGTATGACCCCCGCGTTCCTCTCCCTCGTCTGCTTTGGTAAGTTCCTTGGATGCGTATACTGGGACTTGAGACGGCGGTGGACTGAGGGAGAGACCTAAGGCAGGTGATGAAGCGGGGAGCGGACACCATCTGCTCACCGGCGTCAGGGCCCTGCTGGCGGCTCCAGACAGGCTTCCTCTAACAACTAATGTGAGCACTTACAAGTTTACATCCTGCATCCATGGCTGTGCTCTGCACCTACATCGCCTCTCCTCTACTCCGCATTTCGGTTTTAGTGACTTTAGTATTTTTAATTTAAGTGTATTTATTGGAGGATGGACACTTCCAAACAATACTTTCAACAGCCACCCAGGGTCACTTGCTAAGAACGGAAGGTTTCTGTAAGGGTATGCGTAAGGAAAAGGAAGAAAACGTTAGGATTTCTAGCCACGGGCAGTTGCTGGTCAAGTTTCTGAGCTCAGGGTGGCTCACCTCTTGTCAGAAGGGTGATCAGCAAGACACGGAGGTGCCCACCCCTTAACGTGACTGGAAGTCACTGATGCGTGATCAATACTACAGAACGCGAGGTCACTGCATCCCCTCAAATCATCCCACAGAGCACCCGCGGCTCCTCTCTCGTGCTGCGGGAAACACCACTCTGAGCAATGCCAAGTACCCTCGGGAAGGAACTCAGACCCGCGGGGTAGTGAGGGCCTGCAGCCCGAGAGCCGAGGGCTCCTGCTCACGGCCGCACAGAGGAGCAGCACAGTCAGCATTCAGACCCAGGCCTGTCTGGCTCCAAAGTCCCTGCTGTCTCTGGCCGGCCACAGCGGGACATTACGAGGAATGCGTGTGTGGGGTCTTCAGAGTGCAAATGTCCTCAGACGGAGTGTACAGACGGACAGTGGGACACCTACGGAGGTGACACAGGAGTGGGTCACACAAGCGTAGGGAGGCTCTCAGGACATCCGGCCTCTCAGGTCTGTCCGTAGGCACCACAGAAGCCTGGTGTCCCCAAGGGGGGTGGGTGTGATCCCCAGGCAGTGGTCACCGTGGCCGAGCTCTGTCTTCACCACGTTCCTCTGATCCCGATACTCCAGACTAGATCTAAGAGCCCCGTCTTGGGAAGGTGAGCGGGGTCCACACTGAAGCCGCCCACCTGTGTTTCCAGGAGAGGAGGAATCAGGTGTGCGCCTCGCAGCCTCCACGCCTGCACACGCTGGTCGAGTGTCTCTGAAATACATCCGTGGTGCTGGGGCTTGGTTTCCTTATCCACACAGTGAGGGCAACGATGACCGTCTGCAGGCCCACCGCAGTGAGTAGAGGCTGTGCACGCACAGGAAGATTATTGTTACTCCCATGGCGGAAGGAATCCTTCTGTCATCCCCTCCCTGGCTCAGGCGCTATTTCTGCTGGAAATACCCCACAGAGAACTCTCCATCATCGGTGAGTGAAGCAAGCACATCCCTTTGCCCTCCTCTGTCCTTGACAGAACGTGTGCCCTGTCATCCAGCTCCAGGCACCCGCCCCTGGTGAGGTAAGACTTCTGAGAGCGTCTCCTCTCATCACTGTGTAGGTGACGTGCAGAGCTGACATGAGACGCCAGTCAGACAAGAAGCCAGGAGGTCCAGAGCGTGTCCAACCAACATGTTCTCCCAGCCACGCCGGCTGAAGCCCTCAAGCCTCCGAGGGACACCCAACTCGGGAGGCGGTGGAGGGTCCCCGGACCCCTCAGCAGTGTCTACAGGGGTGCGTGAGGGTGTTGAGCGGGCAGGACCTGAAGAGGTCTGGAGGTTTCCGAACACTGTGTGGTGCTCAGCCGGGAGACGGCAGGTCAAGGGCACCGAGTTCCAGCGGGAATCACTCAGGACGTGCTTCATGATGCCGAGACTCTTTCCTTAACCGAGACGAACTGGACCTTCGGTCCTCAATCTGTCCTCTGCCCTGATCCTCCACATCTCTCGGCCGCCACTCCGGTGTCCACTGCCCTGTCCGCTCCCTTTGCTCCATCCGTACTGCGAGCCCTCCGCCGTCGCACAGCTACAGCCAGAGCGGCACACTCGCCCCCACGGCACAGTCACTGCAACGGGGACCGGTCCGCCTCGGGGCTCCGCCTGTCTGCAGGCACTGGGCAGGAGGGACAGGGGCCCAGGCCCCAGGGCTCTGGCGCACAGAGGCCGGGCTGTCCGGTCGGGGGTCCTGCTCCGTGCGGAATGCGTCTTCCCCACGCCTGCTTCCCCGAACTCACGGACTTGCCAGCGTGTGTGCTCTTGGGAGCTGGGAGCTCCCTGAGATGTCATCACTTTCCACTCCTTCTCCAGGAACTCAGAGTCCTCCGTCTCCTTGGAGTCCATCCCTGGGAAGTTCCCACGTTCCCTGATGCTGTTGTTTGCTTCCTCGGGCCTCTTCCAGCGGGGCTGCGCCGGGTCGCCTCTCCCGGCCTCTCCGGGCTGGCGCAGGTGGGCTCGCCCCTGGAGGCAGCTGCGGGGTGTCTGAGGTGTGGGTGACGCAGGTCTCCCACGGGACCGGGCCTCGGGGCCTCCAGCCGGGGAGGGGGACGCAGCAGCGGCACAGGCCCTGGGAGGACAGGGCACGTCAGCAGCTGGGGCTCCTGGGGCAGGGCCCCCCCCCCCCGCAGGGACAGCCCCAGTCCCAGGGAGCCCGAGCGGCTGGGACTGTGGACCGTCAGCTGGGATCGGCCTCGGGTGAATACTGTGGGGCTCTTGGGGGTGAGGCTTGCTGGGTTCCCCCATGCGGTGCAACCCCTCCGAGGGGATGTCCCCCCGGGGCCCAGCTGCTCTGCACTGGGGGACACAGGGCTGCCGGGCGAAGGCGCCCTCGCTTCTCCACGTGACCACACCTGCCTGTCGCGCTCTCAGCACTTCTGCTGCCTCTTCGCCGCGGTCGGAGATTCCCCAGAGCTATTTCCATCCGTCTGTAGCTGTTTTGCAACTGTTCTTGTTTTTGTGGGGGACCCCACAGCCCACCATCTTGCTGATGTCACCATCTGCTCTGGGAGTTTCCACAGCCCCCCCGGGGAGCCCCGCGTGCAGCCAGTGTTGGAGCACACCCCACACACAGCTGTTGCGTGGGACAGGGGAGAAACACGGTCTGTTCCTGAGACCTGTTTTAGGGCGCTACACAGGGAGCTCTGTCCTGCTTGGAGAAATAAGGGATGAAAATATTTAACAGAAAAGATGGGCTCGGAGACGTTCCAGCACAAAAGGCTGTGGCTGTCCTCACTAGCTCCTTCCCCTGAGAGGACATGCTGCACCTTCCCGCCCCGTGGAGGTGGGTGATGATGGTGTCTCTCTGGCACCGGGGGGGAGGAACAAGGGCAGTTGTTGTAAGTTTGCACTGTCTGAATGAACAGACCATCCACTGGGTGGAGACTTCCAGACGGTGCCAGGAACTCAGTGGGATGAACGGACAGCTGTCACCTCTAAGGAAGACTGCGACCGAGTCAGTCGGATTCATAAATGGAGCCAGCGTCTATCTGGAAAGCTCTGGCATTGTCTGCTGAGGATTAGGACAGGACTGAAACAGCCCTATGACTTTGCATCTTCTACCACCTTCATAAAGTCTGAGCTGTGCTTACCCGGGCACCTCGCCAGCCGGTCAGTGTGCGCTCGTGGGGGTCCTACTATCGGCCAGGGCCTGTGCGGACACTGCGCATGCCGAAGGGAAGAACACAGGGTCCCAGCCCTCCAGCTGCTCACACGGAGTAACATCTTCTGTCTCCTGTGGCATGAGGGGCAGACTTTTACTTGAAGATTTTATGACCCACTCACCTCTGCCCGAATTCATGGCACCCAGGGCACTGGGCAGCCTTCATTATGGGGGACACTTTCATCACAGAGGAGACTGTCTGGGGGCTTCCGGGCCCACCGAGGCTTTGCACATCAGCAGGAGTTAAGCTGGCTCGCCAGTCTCCTGCCTTCTTCCCTGGGGCATGGGGAGTCAAGGAAATCGAACACAGACTCTAGCAGCAAACGCTCAGAATAAGGGTCCTTTGACAGAGGATGTGCATGGAAGGGCTTGCGGACATCTGGGGAACCAGGACAGCTCCTGGGGCCGTGGGAGGAGCGAGCTGCACAGGAGACCTTCTGCGAGAAGCGGGGAAGGAGCCGAGAGCAGAGCTGGAGCCACAGGCCAGCGTGGCGAAATGAGAAGCCCCAGAGGCCTGACCTCCAGGGTCCCCTCTCAGCGGCAGCCCCCAGGAGGCTCCACGGGACGGGCTCCAGGTGGGTGCTCGTGGCTCATGGACGGTTCTGTTGCAGGGCTGTGTGCTGGCCAAGGAAGCAGGGTCCGACGGTGAGTGTTTCTTGCGGATGCGCCCCTCACCGTCATTGTACAGCCCTGAGGCTTCTCCTCTGGCTCTGGTCAAGGAGCAGAGGATTCTCCTTCCTCTTTTATTATTATTTTTTTAAATTTTATTTATTTATTTGAGGGAGAGCACAGAAGCAGGGGGAGAGGCAGAGGGAGAACCAGACTTCCTGCTGAGCAGGAGCCCAATGCAGGACTTGATCCCAGGACGCTGGGATCATGACCTGAGCCGAAGGCAGAAGCTTAACTCACTGAGCCCCCCAGGCGCCCCATTTTTAAAAGCTACAAACGTCATATGACATCATAATAGTTTCAGGTGCACAACATGAGTCAAAATTTGTACATGTTGGGAAATGATCACCACAATAAATGTAGTTAACATCCACACCACACAGTTAACCATGAGTCAAAATTTGTACATGTTGGGAAATGATCACCACAATAAATGTAGTTAACATCCACACCACACAGTTAACCATTTTTTGGTTGCTTTTTCTGGTTATGAGAACCCGTAAGCTCTACTCTCTCAGCCACCTTCAAGTAAGCCCTACACGACTGGTCACTACGGTCCCGGTGCTGCTCGTTACAGCCCCAGGACTAGCTTTGTAACTGGAGATTCGGACCTTTTGGCCCCCTTCGCCCATTTCACTCGGGCAACCATCTATCTGTTTTCTGTATCTACGATTTCTTTCCTTCTTTTCTTCCTTTCTTTGACACTCCACACGTAAGTGACGTCATAATAAATACAGTAAATATAGTATTTACGTTCCCACGTCTGATTATCATAGTGTGATACTTCCAGACCCAACCATGATGACACAAGTGGCAATATTTCCTTCTCTTCTGTGTAATATTACGTGTAATATTCCATTACACAATTACCCACACCAAATTTTCTTTACCCATTCGCTCAACAGTGGTCACGTTTTGGCTGTTGTAAATAATGCTGCAGAGAACATGGGGGCGCAGACGTGTTTCCATTTCATTCAGCTATATTCCCAGCAGCGGGGCCGCTGGATCTCGGGCAGATCTACTCAGAACCGCCCGACTGCTCTCCGCAGCGGCCGCCCCTCCTTACGCTCCCAGCGGCAGCGCGCAGGGTTTCCTGTTCTCCTCATCCTCGCCGACACCTGCCATCTCGTTCTCTGGGTGCACACCATTCGGACAGGTGCGAGGGGACATCTCATGAAAGAGCTCGCTGAGAACTGGCGAACTCATCAAATCCAGCCCCAGAATCTGCTTTTTTCCAGGGACGCTCCCCAAGCCCTTCCTCAGTGCCTGGCCCAGCTTTCTGGCACCTGCCGAGGGTGACCCTGCGATGCTGGACTGCCGTCAGGAATGTGGAGTCCACTCTCAGCAAGGGAGAATCCCGCTGCCCTCCGAGTCCATGGTGTCCGTGGGCCATTCAGGAAGGATGGCTGAAGTCCCCCTCATTAACCTGAGTCAGCCAGACTTGGGGAAATATGCCTGCAAATGCTGCTGGACAGAGGGCCCGCACCAGTGCTCCCCAGCCACAGACGTCCTTCTTGTGGTTCCAGGTGGGAAGGAAGCATCCCAGAAAGATCTGGCCTGACCCGTCCGGCCCTCCCACATCAGAGGATGAAGAGGGACTCAGAGGAGAGGACAGTAAGTGGCCTCTCCTACGGCGGGGCTTGAGGTCGGCAGGAGCAGCCTGAGGTCACTGGTTTGATCAGGGATTAGCGAATGGGAGGTCCCGATTCCTCAACAAGACTTTGCCCCCAATTGGGCAAAGTTGCTTCTGGTATTCTTGGCTCACATGCCCTGAGGAAACACCTTCGAGGACACCAGGGATGACGGGGACCCTCAGCTTCTCCCCGTCACTTCTGACCCTCTTTCTCTTCCAGGAAGTTTACCTAAACCGTCCTTCCTGACTCAGAGAGGCTGACGGTGACACCAGGAGAGAACGTGACTCTTCAGTGCCAGAAAACAGACCTCATGATGGCATCTGTCATGTTTGCTCTGCTGAAGCCGGGCGCTCCTGAGCCTGCCGACGTCCGAAGACCATCGCGAACATGGCTCACCTCGCCCTCGGGACTGTGTGAGCCGGAGACGGTGGCAGCTACTGTCTACTACCAAGCTGAGGCTCCTTTCCGGGCCTCACAACCCAGCAACAGCTTAAAACTGTAGGTGAGAGGTAAAGAGGGGGGACGAATTTATGATTAAATAACCCTAACCCCTCGCTGTCGTGCCCTGTGTCCTTGCCATGGTCATTTCCCTTACACGCAAACACAGACGCAGACAGAAGCAGACACAGTCGGATACAATGTTGCTCTGGTCATTCCGGTTACTTGCTGGATCACTGAAGAACAGGAAAAACGAAACTTCTCACTTTTACCTTCCCTTATTCCTCCTCTGATGCCTCGTCCTTCTCCACGCAGACCCACGCATCTGATTCGCATCACCTTCCCTTCGCTGAAGAACTTCTGGTCACACTCTGTGCGAGGCAGGGGTACCGGCAACAAATTCCCTCAGTTTCTGTCAGTCTGAGGAAGCCTTTACTGCTTCACTTTGAAGGATAATGTCTCAGGGTCCAGGATGTTAAATCAGCGTTTTATTTCTCTCAACACGCTGACATCTCACAGCGCTGTCTTCCCAGGTGGTTCCCAGGGAGTCGGATGTAAGCCTCACTGTCGCTCCTGTACAACCGAGCCCTCTCCTCTCACTTCCTTCAGGATTCTCTCACCCTCTGACTTTCTACCTTGAAAGGGTACACACAGAGGTAGTTTCTCGTGCTTTATTTCCGATGTTTACCCTCCTTGCTGTTCTCTCAGTTTCTTGGATCTGCGGTTTTGTGTCTGACACTAATTTGGAGAAAATGGAGTTGTCATTTCTCCTATCTCTTGTGTTTCTCCCTCTCTGCTCATGTTGGTCCCTATGCCGTGCGGGTCACGCCATCGTCCACAGCCCTTGGACCCTCCGTTCTGGGTTCTTCTAGGCTGGTTTCTGCTTGCTTCCCGGGGTCGGAGGCTTCTGCTGGCGACTCCTCAGGCGCCGATTTCCTCCCTCCGCCGTGCCCATCGAAAGGCATTCTTCATTCCCGTCACAGTGTTTCTGGTCTCCGGAGCTTCTTTTGGAGTCTTTCTCGGGATTTCCACCTGTTTGCTTACGCTGCCCATCTGTTCCTGCCTGCTGTCTGCTTTACCTGGGGCAGCCCCAGCATGTGAATCAGGGTGGTTTTAAGCTCCTGAGATGATCCTTCCAACATTTCCGCCGGATCTGCATCTGGTTCTGCTGCCGCTGTGTCTCTTCCAACCGCTTCTTTGGCTTTTGGTACACCCTGTCCTTTGTTCCTGATGGCCGGCCACGATGCGCCAGGCAAAGGAACTGCTGGAAACTGGCCTTTAGTGACCTGGTGCTGAGGGTCTGGGAGCCTTCTAGGGTCCTGGGATCATAGCTCCGGCTTGCAGGGAACCTGTGCCCCCGGGCTGTGACCCTCACAGGGCTTCTCAGTCCCCCTGCTGTGGTGGGACACGGTGGCCAGAGCTGGCTAGGGTTCGGTGTTTCTTTCCTTCCAGGTCACTTAGGCTCTGATCAGACCCCAGGAGGCTAGGCTCAGTTAACTAGAACTCTGCTCTGTTTCAAAGTGGGTTTTCCCCTCTCCCTGCCAGAAGCAGAGGGGGATTTTTCTTGGCGCTTAACCAGAACCTGACAGAGCTCCAGGAGGTGAAACTCCCAGACCCCATGCCCGAGCCCCCATGACCAGCTCCCCGGAGTTCCTGACTCTCAGACTTGTCCAAGACAAGTGTCCCTACCTGGCACAGGTTCCCATGGAAGTTTCGGCTTGTGGGCTCTTGCTCGGCAAACTGTGAGTTTCTGGACTCCCAGGTTGGCCTCAGCCCCACAGAGGGTTGCTCTGTGACCTCACTGCCATTTCAGATCTAACAAGAGTGAGAGACTTCTCAGTCTGTTCTGCTTTTTACTCTACTACCGTGGAGTGGCGACTTCCATGCTCAACCAGAAACTGGAAGCCAAGATCTGTCATCTAGATCTGGGGAAATCCTTGGTCAGGGACTCCATCTTGCTCAGGGACCAGGGCCTCCATCATCAGAGAGGACACGCACAAGAGCACTGTCTCTTCAGTCTGTTGTTCTCAGCACCATGCTGGGAGAACAGAGGCCTGGGAGCCAGCACGAGCTGAGACACATTGGAAGGGACCCTTGCGCACAGAGTGGGAGGCAGGACAGTGACTTTCTCCCCCACATGACCCAACCTGTGACTAGTAGTGATCTCTGCCTTTGGGGTTTGAGGATTTCCCCTCTCCCCATCCATTCTCCTCCTTGCATTATTTCTTCTCTGTCACGATGCAGCACATGCAGAGCAGACCTCTTCCTTGGCCCTCACCAATGTACATTTACATATTTTTAATTGATTAGGAATTTTAAGAAACCATTGTCCTAGAGGCCATGGGATATAATGCATTGTGTGTCCTGGTGCTTCTGTTTCTGTTCCCTGATGACTCGGATGGCAGCTCACCGACCAGCAGACGCAAGCAGGCTCTGAACAGGACAGTCAGAGTGGGAGGGAGGGAGGGCGCTCCTCGGCCAGGGCTGAGCGCTTGTCCCTTTCAACTTCCTCAGATATGGCACCAGGAAATCACACCAAGATCAACCTCCTCCGACTGGGTCTGGCGGCCCCCTTTCTGATTATTACGTCCCGGCTGAAGCCTGGCTTCCACAAGGAGCCTCTGCACAGACCCAAGTAAACAACTGAGCACCCTTCTTTCTCATGGGCTGTCCTAGTGACGGGGGGCATGTCAACACCAAACTTCCCTTGTGGGGACCTCAAGGTTTATGTTTCTCAACAGTGGCATGACTGGCATTTCTGGTGGGGTATTTCCCACCACATAGGACTGTCTGGTTCATTGCAAGAACATTCAGCATCTCTTGCGTCTCTTGTTCAAGCAGCTGAAGCCCCACTCACTGTGCTGACAAGCCAACGGACACTCCCATGCCCTCTCACGCATCCCCAGATTCGGAGGAGGGGTGTGGGGTACAGTTCCCCTGGTGGAGAACCTGTGTTTGAAGGCCAGGAGAAATCGTATCTTCCTCTTCCTCCCTCCCATGACCTCTCTCTGTCCCTCTCCACCTACAGACCCCACAGCTGTTGAGGGGAATGATGGGTGTTGACGAAGTTGGACCCACTGACCGTGAACAGTTTCCAGTAGAACGCGCATTCTCACCTCTGCTGAGAGCCCCTCCGGAACTAGATGACGGTTTCCTCTTCTGTACTCCTCACCTGGGACAGAGAACAGGACAGCACGTAAGGATTCATCCCACAAATGATTACTTCATGCAACCCTGAACACTCCAACACTCCTGTTGTACCAACAGGACGTGCCACTTGGGTCCCACCCCAAATGTCCATACACAAACGAACCTTTTTCCGGGATCGTTATTCTAGCTATTTGCTGTGTCCTTCTTTCGCATTTTCCTGATAGCGAATGATACGGAGTGTCTGCTCATGTACTCCTGACCTTTCTAAAAATGTTTATTAAAATACAATCAACAGATAATGCTATACTAGCTTCGGGCACACGACACACTGATTCAACGATTCTATACATTCCTTGATGCTCACCGTGGTAAGCACAGTCACCATCTGTCACTACACGACCTTTACTTTAATTCCCCATAAAGTAGCTGATTAAATATTTGCCCATTTTTAATTGGATTATTTGTCTTCTTAATACTGAATTGCAAGAATATATACATACTCGGGCCACAAGTCTGTTAACAAACACCTACTTTACCCGTATTTTTTCTTATAGTTGTGACTTGTCTTTTCATTTTTAAACCTCTCTTAAAGAGAAGTTTTAAGTTTTGATTAATCTCACCAATTATGAATTATTTAGTCCTCTGTGGTTCGAGTTTTTGTGTCCTAAGGAATCTTTGCTTAACTCAAGGTCACAAAGATCTTTTTCCTATATTTTCTTATGTAACTATTACAGTTTTAGACTACATTTACATATTAATCTTTTTTTCCTCTAAAAATCTTATTTTTATTTATTTATTTTAGCAAGATAGTGTGTGCATGAATGGGAGGCAAAGAGTAAGAATATTTGAGTTGGAGTCTCCTCCTTCTAGGACTGCGTGTGTGTGTTCCCGAAAGTTCGCAGGTGGAAACCTTAACCCCACAATGTGATGGTGCTGGGAGGTGGGGCCCTTGAGAGATAATTAGGTCATAAGGATGCGGTCTTCATGAATGAGATTAGTCTCTTCTTATAAGAGACACAAGAAAGATGATCTCTCTTCACCATGTGAGGATAGAGGGCAAAGGCAGCCATCTATAAACTGGGAAGAAGGCGCTCACTAAGAAACCCGTGTTAGCACCCTGGTCTGGGACTTCCAGCCTCCAGAACTGCAGGAAGTAAACATATGCTGGTTGGGCCACCCGGTCTGTGGTCCTCCGTTAGGGCGGCCTGAGCTGACGGACACCCACAGGTGGGACAGGGGAGGAGTGCAAGTCCTTCCTTTCTTGGAATACCCACTGGGATTCTGCGGTCTTAGGTCACCAAGCAGTGAGCCCTGTCCTGTTTGGAGTATCAGGGAATGAAAAGAGACAATGGAAAAGATGGCTTCAAAAGCCTTTCCGTGCCAGAGCTAAGGCTGACACACACATTTCTCTGCGAGGACAGGATTCTCCCCGTCTCCGAGCCAGCCCTTCTCCCCTCAGGTCGGCGCGGGTGACCACGGGGTGGTGCTGGAAGTGGCGCTCACTTTGCGAAGGAAGATGGTGAGTTCTGGGGACCTGGCATCTTTTCACATCTGTGGAAAAAATCTCTGAGGGGCCCTCCCACTGGGCATCCTCTCAGTCAGCCACTGTGCATTTGCTGAGGCCCTACTGTGCGCCAGGACCCCTGTCCGCAGGTGCCAAGGTTCCCAGCACAGCGTCCCTGCTTTCTGGGCGAGGGACATCCCACCTCCCGCAGCATGAGGACATCCACTTCTATGAACCCGCTCGAGACTTTACAACCGGAGGGATGTTAGCATCCTGGTGACAGCAGTCCGTCCGCTTCTCACTCCCTTCCGAGCACAAATCCACGTCCTTACGTGAACGAGAGCGCCTCTGCACTGCTCACTGGGACGCCAGAGACCCGTCCCCGTGCGTATGGAAGGTGGGTGGCTGCAGTGGAAGGGGGGGCAGCGAAGGGCGGGGTGACAGTCTGCAGCCCACGGCCGCTCCTCAGCGACACCCCCATTTCGGAGGAGGTCTCTCCTCCAGGCTCCCCTGCCTGCCCAGAAGGAGCTCCGGGATCCCTGCTTTGAGGACCCCCTACAGCAGGGACACACCCAGAGCAGCAGCGCTGAGCACCACCTCCTCCCCCCCAGCCACCCCACCTCCCCCCCAGCCTGCTCCTTCGCAGGCTCCCAGCCTCAGCGAAACCGAGACGGGCGCTCTGGCGCCACCTTCTGGGAAACAGAAGAAAGGCTCCTACCGACCCGCGGCTTGAGCCGTGAGCATCAAAGTGAGAAGGTGCTCCCTCCTTCCGGGGCGGGGGCAGGGAGCCTTCTCACCAAACACGGAAAAATCACGGCAGCACAGCATCACGAAAAGCAAATGACAATTTCCCAATAACCAACGAATCCAAAGACAATACTGAGATCTGAGAAAGAATTCAAAAGAGCTGCGGTGGGGCCCCTGGGCGGCACAGGAGGTCGAGTGTCTAACTCTTGCTCTCGGCTCATGTCAATCTCAGGGATCTGGCTCCGCGCTGGGCGTGGAGCCTGGTTAAGATTCTCCCTCCTTCTCCCTCTGCCCCTTTACTCCCCACGCCTGCAGCCCCGCTCCCTGTGCTCTCTTAAAAACAAAACAAAACAAAACTGAGCACATGGCTGGCTCAGTGGGTGGAGTGTGCAATTCTTGATCTTGGAGTTGTGATTTCAAGCCCCACGTTGGGCATAAAACCTACTTAAAAATAAAATCTTTTTTAAAAGTGAATTCAAAAGAGCTGCTATGAAGACATTCCGTGAGCGACAAGAAAACTCAGGAAGTCTGTACAATGAACTCAGGAATAAAATTAATGAACAGAAGGAGTATCTTACCAAAGAGACTGAAATTCTAAAAAAGAGCCAAACGGAAATTCTAGAGCTGAAAAACTCAATAAATGAGATGGACACTACATTAGGAAGCACTGGAAATAGAGCAGGTCACCTGGAGGAGAGACCCAGGGGCCCCAAGAACTAAGATTTTTAAAGCAAATAAACTGTACAGGAGGGGCGCCTGGCCAGCTCAGATGGTGCCGTGTGTGGCTCTTGATCTTAGGATTCTGGATTTAAGCTCTACATTGGGTTTAGAGATTACTTAAAAAAATAAAATAAAATCTTTTTTTTTTTTAAGATTTTATTTATTTATTTGCCAGAGACTGAAAGAGAGAGAATACAAGCAGGGAGAGCAGCAGGCAGAGGGAGAAGCAGACTCCTGGCTACGCAGGGAGCCTGATGTGGGACTCGATCCCAGGACCCTCGGATCATGACCTGAGCTGAAGGCCAATGTTTAACCAACTAAGACACCCAGGCGTCCCCCCAAAAAATAAAATCTTAAAAACAAAACAACACAAAACCCCCTACAAGAACCGACAGACTCCATTACAGGAAACAGCACCAAGATTAAAGGGTATACCAGAAGGAGAAGAGAGGGTGAGAGGAGACTGTATTTAAAGGAACAAAAGCTAAGAATTCCCCAAACCTGGTGAAGGAAGTAGACATAAAAGTCCACGAAGCAGGGACACCTGGGGTTAAGCATCAGCCTTTGGCTCAGATCATGATCCCAGGGTCCTGGGATGGAGTCCCGAATCCGGCTCCTTGCTCAGCACAGAGCCTGCTTCCCCCTCTGCCCGCAGCCCCCCGCTGCTTGTGCTCAGGCTCTCTCTCTGACATAAATAAGTAAATCCGCAAAGCTAACAGACCACCTTATTATCTCAAGAGAAAAGACCTTCTCCAAGACACATTACAACGATGCTGTCAAAAGACTGTGATAAAGAAAGAAGGGTAAAGGCAGCCAGGGGCAAAAGGCAGTAACCTGTAAAGGAACCTCCCTGAGGCTATAAGCAGATTTCTCACAGAAATTCTACAGGTCAGGAGACAGTGGAACGACATAGTCAAAATACTGAAAGACAAAAATTGCCAGCCAAGTAAACTCTTCAGATACGAAGGAGAGTAAAGACTTTCTCAGACAAACAAAAGTTCAGGGAGCTCGCCCCCACTACACCTGCCTTTCAAGAAATGTTGAAGGCAGTTCTTCAAACTGAAACAGACAAAAATACACAAAATTCTGATTAAGGTGATAGCATCAGAAAAGTGTAACATTTTAAAAATAGTATATTAAACACTTAAATACAGCATGAAGGTTAAAGAAAAAAGAGCATTAAAAATCACCGATTCGGGGGCGCCTGGGTGGCTCAGTGGGTTAAGCCTCTGCCTTCAGCTCGGGTCATGATCTCAGGGTCCTGGGATCGAGCCCCACATCGGGCTCTCTGCTCAGCAGGGAGCCTGCTTCCTCCTCTCTCTCTGCCTGCCTCTCTGCCTGCTTGTGATCTCTCTCTGTCAACTGAATAAATAAAATCTTTAAAAAAAAAATCACCGATTCGGGGGCACCTGGGTGGCTCAGTGGGTTAAGCCTCTGTCTTTGGCTCAGGTCATGATCTCGGGGTCCTGGGACGGAGCCCTATGTTGGGCTCTCCACCCAGCGAGGAGCCTGCTTCCCCCTCTCTGTCTGCCTGCTGCACTGCCTACTTGTGATCTCTCTCTCTGTCAAATAAATAAATAAAATCTTTTTTAAAAGTCACCAATTCAGGGGCACCTGGGTGGCTCAGTGGGTTAAGCCGCTGCCTTCGGCTCAGGTCATGATCTCAGGGTCCTGGGATCGAGCCCCGCATCGGGCTCTCTGCTCGGCAGGGAGCCTGCTTCCCCGCTTCTCTCTGCCTGCCTCTCTGCCTACTTG
>NW_019154195.1:214237-281364 GCF_002288905.1 Enhydra lutris kenyoni
AAAAAAAAAAAAGTCACCAATTCAGTAATGAAATCACGGCATAAAAAGAAATCATTTGTGGTATCAAAAATGTACAAGAGGAGGAGGAAAAGGATGAGACTTTGAACAGGTAAATAAAGATAAACTGCTATCAGCAGAAAGGGAACTGTGTTATCTAGGAGATGTTTCATGTAAACCTCACAGTAACCATAAAGCAAAAATCTAGAGCAAAGACATGAAACACGGAAAAATGCACAGACTCAGCAAATCACAACGGAAAACCGCCAACTTACAAAGGTGGACAGAAACAAGGATACCAGATAAGGGGTTAATACCCAAAATACATAAAGAACTCAGACAACTTAGTAACAACAACAGCAGCAACAACAACAATCCAATTAAAATATGGCCAGAAGTAAGCAGACATTTTTCCAAAGAAGACATCCAGATGGCCAACAGACACATGAAAACCTCTCAACATCCCTCATCATCAGGGAAATGCCAATGCAAACCGCAACGACACGTCACCTCATCCTGTCAGAACTGACTAGCATCCAAAAGACAAGAGATAAAAATGCTGGCAAGGATGTGGTGAAAAAAACAAACCCAAACTCAAACCCAAACCCTTGTTCCCTGTAGTGGGAATGAGAATTGGTCCAACCACTATGGAAAACAATATAGAGCATGTTCAAAAAATTTAAAATAGAACTATGAAATGAACGAATAATTCCACGTCTGGGAATATACCCAATTGAAACAAAAACAGGATTTCAACGAGATCTCTGCACACCCTCGCTTATCGAAGCATTATTCACGAGAGCCAAGATACAGAAACAACCGCGATGCCCACCAGCTGATGAATGGGTAAAAAGATACAGTCCCGGGGTGCCCGGCTGCCTCAGTCCCTGCGGCGTGCGACTCCTGACCTCGGGGTTATGGGTTCCAGTCCCAGGCTGGGGATTACTTGAAAATAAAATCTTAAAAAAAAAAAATGGTAATACATATACACAACGTAATATTACAGGTAAATATCCCGCCACTCACAACAACGTGGACGGACCCTGAGCGCCCTGTGCTAAGCTGGGTAAGTCGGACGGAAAGACAGGTGCTGTGTGCTATCGTTCCCATGTGGAATCTGAGGAAGTCAAACCCGTAAAACGACAGAGGAAAGGGTGATGAGCAGGGCATGGAGGGATTAGATAACGTTTTTCAGGGCACAAAACTGTAACGAGTAGTAAAGAAACCACGGAGACCCAAGGCACGGCATAATGAATACAGACGATGATATTACACTGTAATCACACGGCGGGACCATGTCGCTGCCGCAGTCGTGTTGCATCAAAACAACAGGTGCACACCGTAACCCAACACAGCGTTACACACGAAACTCACGCAGGAATGCGAAATGTCCGGCGCGCCCTCCCTGAAGACTGGAAGGCATTAAACTGGTTACACTAAGGGAAAGCTCTGGGGAGAAAAGACCCCCTTGCGTATTCGGGGCGCCCTGTGAGATGCCACACCCAAAGCACCTGAACCTCAGGAACGCCCCGCCCCCCCCCCCCCGCTTTCCTCGGCGAGGCGGAGGCGGGGGTCCAGCGCAGGCGGGTCTACCGGGCGCACCCCAGGGCGCGGGGAGCGCTCCCCAGGGCCGGCTGAGCGGCGTCCTCCCGGGAACGCCCGCGCACCTGGCCACGCCGGGGAGCTCGCGGCCGCTACTCACCTGCCCGGGACGCCGCTCCCCCACGCGGGACGCGACAGGCCGGGTTCCCGCCGCCCGGGAGCGCGCTCTCAGGCCGCCGCCAGCGCAGACGCGCAGGACGCCGGGGCGCACGCGGCGCGCACGCTGGAACGACCGGCGGAGGGGCGGAGGGCCGAGCCCCACCCTCTGCGGCCCGGGGCGCAGGTTGGGAGCGCGCGGGGCGCAGGTGCCCTTTCCCGGTCCCGCGACCGGTGCCTGGACTGAGCAACGGTGCCCTGTGCATCCGCGGGGATGCCGAACTGCCACAGACTCTGCCCTGTGAGAGTCCCCAGCACGTCCTCCGGCGGGAGCCCCGCTCGGAGGGACAAATCTGCGTCTCTCCCCAGCCCACCTCGGGAACAGGGTTGGGCCCGCACGGGCCGCTGGGACTTGTAGTCCCCAGGACGCGGCCGACAAGGGCGGTAGTCCCCAGGACGCGGGCCTACAAGGCCGACCGCCCTTCAGGCGGACAGTAGGGCTGGGGACCGCTCCGTTTTACAGTGTGGGAGAGCGCGGTGCTTCCCTTGCGTCAGGTCCGGGTCTGTATTACTGACTGAGTGCCTGCTGTATGCTGAACGCCTTAGCTGGACTTGCGGGAGGGTCGGTGAGCTCGTGGGCACTTTAGTTTAAGCAGGAAGATGAACTTGCAAGGAAGAAGGTCAGGAACAAAAATGACAAATTCCAAGTGCTGTTGGAAATCACGCAAGGGCCAGAGACGGGGTAAAAAAAAACTTCCCGGAGGTTGTGCGGTTCCAATCAGGTTTTGAAATGTTGGATGATTGGGCACCTGGGTGGGTCCGTTGGTTAAGCCTCTGCCTTTGGCCCAGGTCATGATCCCTGGGTCCTGGGATGGAGCGCAGTGTCAGGCTCCCTGCTCAGCAGGGGAGTCGCTTTGTCCCTCCCCCTCTGATCTCTCTCAAATAAATAAAATCTTTAAAAAAAAATGCGGAATGTTCTAGATGAAGGGAGGGTGGCAAGGAGTAGAAAGGAGCGTGGCCTGGCTGTAATGAGAGGTTCATGACAGACAATGCTGAGCAAGGCTTAGGTGGGGATGTGGTCACCAGTGTCTTTGGCTCTCTCTTTCAGAAAGGCCCTCCGAGGGACACCTGCGTGGCTCAGTCAGTTAAGCGTCTGCCTTCAGCTCAGGTCATGGTCCTAGGGTCCCGGGATCGAGTCCCACATTGGGCTCCTTGCTCAGCAGAGAGTCTGATTCTCCCTCTGTCCCTGCTCTGCTTGTGCTCTCTCTCTCTAACAAATAAGTAAAAATCCTTTAAAAAGGTAAGAAAAGAAAAAGAAAGAATATCAGTTTTGAGTTTCCCTCCAAGGGAGACTATTAGTACAGACAGGGAGATGCATCTTCAGGCTTAAATGAAAGAGAACATCTCACTGCTAGTTTCCAGTTTCTGGACCTTGAGTTGCTCTAAGACTCGATACATGTATACAAATCGATCATTAACTTGTAAGTAGCAAAATAGGATTGAGTTGTGTCTGTGCTAGATATAAGCCTTCAAAAGATGCTTCCATTTTTGTAACTGTTTTGGCATTTATTCAGTTTTCATATACCAGAAGTCTCAAGGGAAGAGAACCCCAATCTTTCTTGACCTAAAGGAGCGTGTGTGCTTTGGGGCTTGGTCCTGGGAGCAAGGGATGATTTATGAGAGCAGTTTTGATGTCCTGCAATGTCTTAGACATAAACCCACGGTTCAGAAAATCCTTTTCGAGGCCACTTGTTTTTATCTTCTGATTTCCGAAACCAAGATCACACTTAAGTAAAAGATATTTATTCTCAGGTTTCTCTGATAATGGAACACCAAGAAATCATGATGCTTTTACTTTTACTAAAACACCGTGGAATGCTGTATCGCAGTTAATTAGTGTGGATGGAGTTTTTTTGGTTAAAGTCCACATTTTCCATATCCTGGTTCCAGGAAAAGTGAGCTGGTGCCATATACTTTATTAATTTTGATTTTGATACATGAACAACTTTACAACCAAGTGATTCTGTCTTAATCTCTGTTGTCCTGAGCACCAAGAAGCCTTCAATATGGGGGACAGTTCCTGGCCACTCGATCCTAGATGACACTCTCAGGGGCCACTTTGGGTCTTCCATAATGTCAGGAAATAAGTGAGGTCACATTTCATCTGCAAGCTTCCCAAACCTCCCCCAAAGATCTCACATAGGCTGTTAACTTGACGAAGGATGCCTCACTCCCCAGACAGCTGTGGAGCCTATGCATAGAAGGACAGACCTGAGATCAGGAGAGGGAGGAAGAGAAGAAATATTTCTCCTGGTCCTCAAACACAGGCTGTCCGCCAGGGGAACACCACTCACTCCCGTCCTCCACATCTAGGGGTGTTGGGAAAAGCACAATAGAACTTGTTTGCTATCTTCTTCCACGATGACTGGGGCTTCAACTGCTCTTTAATGGGAATGAGAAGTGGTGCTAAGTGTTCCCACAACAAACAGGACAGTCCCCTGTGATGAAGAACTGTCCCACCCAAAATGCCATCTGTGTCTACGTTGAGAACCACAAGAAGTCCCATGGTGGAGTCTGGTGTTGAGAGAGCCCCGTGTCGCGACACCAGCCCAAAGAAGAGACGCGCTCAGCTGTTTTATGTGGATGCACGTGGAGACTCCTTCTGGCCGCACCAGGCTTCCGCCACGAGAGCCCCCATAATCACCACAGTCACGGCAGCCAGACCCAGTCGGATGAGGTTGCCCGAGGTGTAATCCCGGGACGCGGCCCCTGGGGGAGCTGGGAGAGAGGAGAGGATGAGCAGCAGCTGGAAAGGAGCAACCCTCCTCGCGAGGACCTGCCCGGTGTGACTGTCCTGCACCCGCTGGCGCTTCCTGGTCAGTGCTCAGCTCTACCTCCCCTGACGCTGTCGTCACTCAACACAACGTGGGATTTCCAGAGAGTTGTAGTGGCCCTTCCCTGGTCTCCTTCCCAGTCTCTCTGCCTTACCGCTCCCCCTTCCTGTCCTTGATCGTCATCTCATTTCCACCCTCCTGCACTGCCCTTTCCCCTTCTCCCTCCTCCTAGTAGGAACCAGGCTTAGCAGCAACCCCAAAACCCACCGTTGCTGCACAGAGAATGGAGGTCGTTCAGGGGCTGCGTCTGCTCCCCTCCTTATTGCTCTCATAGCAAAGACTTATTCTGTGCAGCCAGTGAGCCCAAGAAAATTCCAGCTTAGTAGCTGGGCGTCGGGACCACTGTGCGTTTCATTTCAGCTTCACCCAGGAAGAGCTCGGGCTCGCCATTGGCCCTGGTTCCCAGAGGGAACCGGCATCTGACTCCTCCAGCTCACACACGCCAGGAGCGCAGAGTTCGCGTCTGAACCCATCAGCAGCAACGCTCCCCGGAGACAGAGTCCGTGGGGAGAGGCCCGTGAGGACACCGCTAGGCCCAGGATGCCCTCTGCACCTCTCGGCACTGCCCGCCCTGACCTTGCGTCCTAACTACAGAAGGTTCGCCGACCACAGTGCACACGCAAACATGCACAAGGCCGAGGACGTGGGCTCAGCCTCCCCTGAAGCAGCAAGTTTAGAAGATTCTGCAGCTGTGTCACGACAGCAGGCGGCCGGGGAGCAGCGTGTTCCAAGACTGAGAGAGGTACTGCCATGAAGTTGCCGTCAGCAGGATGGACCACAGCTCTCGGGGATGCCCGGGGTGGCAGAAGGGGCTCTGGTGGGGGCGGGATGGGTCGTTTGGAAGAACAAGCTGAGAAAGTCTCCAAGAAGGCCAAGCAACAAAGGCCAAAGACTAGAAAGTAGGAAAGGAGAGGTTTAAAAAGGAGATGACCAGGAAGGCGAAGGAGAAACAGGAATCCGAAAGTAACAGAAGAAATGCTTTCCGGTTAAAAAAAAAGAAAGAAAAAAGAAAAAAAGGATGCACACCTTAAACTAACAGTGTTATAAGTCAGTTATAGGTCAACAAAACTGGAGAAAGCCAGTAAAATAGCCCAAATAAAAACAACATAATTAAGAAATAAGTTAAATTTTTAAAAGTCCTAAGAGTCATGCACCTGTCGCCTCACCTGTCACCCGGATCTCGAGATGACTGCTAGGCTGTGAGGTCAAGAAAGGAGCCTTCATCAGAAAGTACACACAGCTGTAGTTCCCGGCGTCATTGACTGTCACAGTCCGGAGGGAAAAGTCTGTCTCCTTCCCTGCTGGACTCTGGACCCGTATGGGCCCTGCCGTTCCCGCCTTCAGTAGAGCGAACATTACAGGCACAAAAATATTGTCTGGCCTCTGGCACTGCAGGGTCACGGTGTCTCCTGCAGTCACCTCACCCCTTTGGTGGGCTTGCAGGGAAGGTTTAGGTAAATCTCCTGAAAGAGAAGTAGGGTTCCAAGGTCATGGGGAGAAGCCCTGCATCCCCCACCCATCCTTGTTTTCCTGGCAGGGGTTCCCGCCACGTGGGGGAAATGACGGATCCCTGGTCTAACCCTCTTTTCACTCTGACTGCGGGAAGGCGTTTTCCCCTTCAAGCCCTGGCTCTTTCTGTTCTGTGTCTCTCCGTCTCCCCTTGTCCCCTCCCTCCTTCGGTCCTCCCCACACCTGTCCCCGGAAGACCCTGTGTCCCTTCGAGGCACCCTCCTTACCTGTCACCAGTAGTAGGAGGATGTCACTAGGCTGTGAACGTGTGTATGGGGGCCCCCGTCTGTAGTAGTCACAGGTGTACTCTCCAGCGCTGTTGGTTTTTAGGTCAGTGAGGTGAAATTCAGCCGGCCCACCTGTGGAAATCCATGATTGCACAGACTCCAAAGGAACTTTTCCCTTTCTGAGAACAAAGTTGACATTCTTGGTAGAAGTCTGGCATTGCAGCGTCACGTTACTCCAGCGAGGCATCACCGAGCTGGGCCAGGCCCTGAGGGAGGGCTTGGGAAGGGACTCTGGAAGGAAGCAGAGATCAGGATGGGGTTTGGTGCCCTTGTCTGCTCCCGAGAAACCCCTTGAAGGAAAGAGAAGTGATACAGGGAGCTTGGAGTGAAGGAGAAGGAGGGTCTGACTGAAGGAACTCACCGTCAGTCCCCCTGCTTCCTTGGCCAGCACTCAGCCCTGCAAGAGAACCGTCCATGAGACACGAGCACCCGCCCGGAGCCCGTCCCCCGGGGCCTCCCTGGAGGTCAGGCCTCTGGGGCTTCTCATTTCCCCCACACTGGCCTGTGGCTCCAGCTCTGCTCCCGGCTCCTTCCTCACTTCTCCCAGAAGGTCTCCTGTATAGCTCGCTCCTCCCACGGCCCCAGGACCTGTCCTGGTTCCACAGATGCCCACAAACCCCTGAATTCTTAAGAGAGTTTATGTACTCATGCCCTGAGAGACACAAGGCTTTACTGTCCCGTCAATACCTGGAAGGAAGCTACTCTATTCTGTTCTCCTTAGCATCCCCCGTGTCTAAACAATCCTGGAACACAGTAAGAATCAAGAAAGCACATTGGACAATTGAAGAGATGTCCCAATTTAAGCAGGACTCAGATTTTTCAAGGCTGGTAGAAAGATTCAAACTTATAATACCGTCCTTTCTTCATTTCACCAGATAGACCAGCCTGAAGGCAACTAAAGCCCCATGGATTATCCTAGAATCTAGGGGTCAGCGATTATTGTGAAAATCAATCACATCGCTGGGACCCAACCAAGCTAAGACAATGCTGTCCCTATTTGTGGGAAGCAGGTCTTCTTAGCACCAGCTGATCGACCTCCGGAGATGCCGCCAGCTCTACTGTGCCCCTGAACATTTTGAAGCACTCATCTTTCATCTCCTTATACTTTTCCCAGCTGACATTTGCTGACTCACCCCGGGGACTTTCCCATTCTGAAGACCCACCATGCCTCATTCTTAATATCCCATTATGACCAAGTGAAAACAGCAGTGACTTTGGATCCAGACAGGCCTGGGTTTGAACTTTGAGGTTTCTGCTCATTCACTGCACAGCCCTGAGCAGGAACCCTGAACTGTCAGTCTCAGGGTCCTCGTTTATCAACATGGGTCTGATTCCCATCACGCAGGACTGTTTGCAAGGGTCAGAGTGGTATTTCCCTCGGGGTGGGATACAAACCACGGGGCCCTACAGATGGTTTCACGGGATGCAATGACACAGTATTTTATAGCATTGATCAAAGCATCAGAAAGCTGAAACCCTTTCCAGTCACTTCTACTCCTTTGATCACAACAAAGAATTCCTTAGGCTAGAGATCAGCCTTCTCACACATCTGTCTCTGGCCAACTGCCCTTTGTGACAGGAAAGTAGCTGGGCATGGGCTCAGAAATGTGATGGCCAAAAGCCCATGGCTAGACTGTCCTAACGCCTTCCTCCTTTAATTTGCATATATGTTTACACCAACCTATTTTTTGCTAAGTGACCCTGGCTTTTCATTTGAATTTTATTTTTTTAAATTTAAGCTATTGGCATTAAATTCCCATCTTCAGATGAATGTGCTTGTTCAAAGACATTGAAAAAATAAATAAAAAGAAATAAAATTAAGATATTGAGTCAATAACATTTTTTTTAAAGATTTTTTTAATTTATTTATTTGACAGACAGAGATCACAAGTAGGCAGAGAGGCAGGCAGAGGGAGAGAGAGGAGGAAGCAGGCTCCCCTGCTGAGAAGAGAGCCCGATGCGGGGCTCGATCCCAGGACTGTGGGATCATGACTTGAGCCGAAGGCAGAGGCTTTAACCCACTGAGCCACCCAGGCGCCCCTTGAGTCAATAACATTTTAAGTAAGTAGGGATGACAGAGGCAGAGGACAGGTTATGGCGTGAAATGTATTTGCCTACCGGCGAACATCTGACCGATAAGATGTGTCTCAAGACTTCCCCTGGGTTTCTGACACACCCAAAGCAATCAGTGGAGACAAGCAGACCTTACTGTTGCTCTTCCCATTTCCAGTGGTCCCATCTTTCTCCACCCACCTTCACCTCTAATCCCAGTAGACGGGCCCAAGAGACTTACCAAAGCAGAGGAGGCAGAGGAATTCAGGGATCATACTGCCCTGCAGGCTGCTCTGGGGGCCCCTCTCCGGTCTCATCCACTACAGGGAGGGAAGCTGGATGTGGTGTGGTGGCATCTTTGGCCAACCCTTCCCTTCCTTCCTCTCATGTGACCTACAGGTTTTGTTCCAACCACGTCCAGGAAACAAGAAGGAATAAAAATGCTCCGTGAGGTCATAATTTATGCAAACCCTTTATATGAACACAGTGAATTCAGGGCTCAAATTCTAACCCAGCCAGGGGCGCTGGACACCTGGGTCGAAATGATTCCACTGAGGAGATGGAAACAGGTTGGTGCAGACACCGCTGGAGATTCCCGGTCTATAGGACCCTGAATAGCTAAAGCAATTCTGAAGAAGAAAAATGAAACTGGAGACAACACTTCAAGCTGTGTTGCAAAGCTGTGATCATCAAGACAGTATGGCACTGGCACAAAAACAGGCACATACATCAATGGAACAGAACAGAGGGCCAGAAATGGACCCTCAACTCTATGGTCAACTAATCTTCAAGAAAGCAGGAAAGAATGTCCAATGGAAAAAAGACAGTGTCTTCAACAAATGGTGTTGGGAAAACTGGATGGCAACATGCAGAAGACTGAAACTGGACCACTTTCTTACACCACACACAAAAATAGACCCAAAATGGATGAAAGACCTAAATGTAAGATAATAAACTATCAAAATTCTAGAGGAGAACACAGGCAGCAACCTCTTTGACCTTAGCCACAGCAACTTCTTATTAGACATGTCACCGGAGGCAAAGAAAACAAAAGCAAAAATGAACTATTGGGACCTCATCAAGATTAAAAGCTTCTGCACAGTGAAGGAAATGAGCAACCAAACTAAAAGGCAATCTACAGGGCGCCTGGTTGGCTCAGTGGGTTAAAGCCTCTGCCTTCGGCTCAGGTCATGGTCCCGGGATCCTGGGATCGAGGCCCGCATCGGGCTCTCTGCTCGGTGGGGAGCCTGCTTCCTCCTCTCTCTGCCTGCCTCTCTGCCTACTTGTGATCTCTCTCTCTGTCAAATAAATAAATAAAATCTTTAAAATAAAATAAATAAAAGGCAATCTACAGAATGGGAGAAGATATTTTCAAATGATATATCTGATAAAGGCATAGTATTCAAAATCTATAAAGAACTGGGACACCTGGGTAGCTCAATCAATAAGTGTCTGCCTTCAGCTCACATCATGATCCCAGGGTCCCAGGGTCAAGTCCTGTGATGGGGTCCTTGCTCAGTGGGGAGTCTGCTTCTCCCTCTGCCTGCTGCTCCCCCTGCTTTTGCTCGCTCTCTGACAAATAAATAAATAAATAAAATCTTTTTTAAAAACCCAAACTCTAGGGGCACCTGGGTGGTTCAGTGGGTTAAAGCCTCTGCCTTTGGCTCAGGTCATGATTCCAGGGTCCTGGGATCGAGCCCCACGTCAGGCTCTCTGCTCAGCGGGGAGCCTGCTTCCCCCTCTCTCTCTGCCTGCCTCTCTGCCTGCTTGTGATCTCTGTCTGTCAAATAAATAAATAAAATCTTAAAAAAAAAGAAGACACACAAATGACCAACAGACACATGAAAAGATGCTCTACATCACTAACCTCAGGGAACTATAAATCAAAACCAGGAGAAGATACCACCTCGCACCTGTCAGAATGGCTAAAATTAACAACACAAGAAACAATAGGTATTGATCAAGATGTAGGGAAAAGGGAACCCTCTTACACTGTTGGTGGGAGTGCACACTGGTGCAGTCACTTGGAAAACAGTTTGGAGGTTCTTCAAAAAGTTAAAGATAGGGACACCTGAGAGGCTCAGTGGATTAATGGTCTGCCTTCAGCTCAGGTCATGATCCCAGGATCTTGGGATTGAGCCCAGCAGGGAATCTGCTTCTCCCCCTCCCTTTCGCCCTCCACCCACTCAAGCTCTCTCTCTCTCTCTCTCTCTCAAATAAATAAATAAAATCTAAAATAAAAAAGTTAAAAATAGAACTATCCAAGGATCCAACAACTGCACTACTAGGTATTTAACACAAAATTTACAAAAACACAGATTTGAAGGGGCACATTCACCTCGCTGTTTATAGCAGCAATGTTCCCAATAGCCAAACTATGGAGAGAGCCCAAATGTCCATCAAAAAGATGTGGCATATATATATATATATATATATATATATATATATATGCATGCAATGGAATATTACTCAGCCATCAAAAAAATGAAATCTTGCCATTTGTAATGGATGGAGCTAGAGCGCTAAGCGAAATAAGTCAGTCAGAGGAAGGCAAATACCATATGATCTCACTCATATGTGGAATTTAAGAAACAAAACAGGTGAACATATGGGAAGGGGAAAAAGAAAAAAGAGAGAGTGAAGGAAAGCATAAGAGACTCTTAATGATACAGAACAAATTGAGGGTTGCTGGAGGGAAGTGGTGAGGGATGGCCAGATGGGTGATGGGGATTAAGGAGGGAATTTGTTGTGATGAACACTAGGTCTTGTAGGTAAGCGATCACTGAATTCTGCTCCAGAAACCCTGAGATCATGACCTGAGCCAAAATCAAGAGTCCGAGGCATAACCAACTGAGCCACCCAGGTACCCTGAAAGCCACAATGGTTTTGAAAGCCAAGCTGGCAAAACTTTTGTCAATCTAAGCTTCAAAAAATTATACAACGACTTGAAGTTTCAACTTCCTGTGTGCAGAAAGCATGCTGAGAAAATGGGCCATCCATCAAGCGGGTCATATTCTCCAAGGTCGTCTTCAGAAGTGGACAGGAAGGTTAATAAAAGAAAGACATCTCAGAAGGAGGAACCAAGACCTCACAGGACAGTGGGCTGAGAAGCTCCTCATGAAGAACAGAAATGAAACTTTGTGAAGGAACATTTCCACCCCCAGAATTGTGGCATCTAGCAACATTTCCCAGAGTGATTTTTGAAGCTACTGCAAACCAGTGACTGCTTTATGTCACCTACACACATAAGGAGGAAGCTTTCTCAAGTGGGAGTATTGTGGTTTTCCCACTTCTGTTTTGTCATCATATGGCAGATGTATGGGGCAGCTAATTTGTGCTTTAGTTCAAGAGTCCTGGATCCAGAGGAGCCACTGATAGACTTGATAATGATCACTAGATCCTGGATTTAAAGCCTGATGCCATTACTGGATGGAAATTTGGGGGACCATGTCCTGGGGTGGGAACGAGCATATTTTGTATGTGGGATGGATATGAATAACTGCGGCCAAGAAGTCAAAGTGAAATAGATCACATCAATAGCCCTTCGACTGTGGATTCAGCCACGTTTTTTGCTTTGGTCAGCAGGATAAGGTGCAAGTAGCAACAGTTTCTCTCCAGCCCAGGTCTTCAGGGGTACTGCATATTTTGATTTGGTGCCTGTGCATCTTCCCTTTCCACGAGAAGAACACGTGACAGCTAGCACATTGTTCTCGGGGGAAGATGAAGGACATGTGAACTGGAGCCAAGTCACCCCATCTGATGGCAGAAAGAGATGGACCAGAAATAAGTGGATCTGGGAGACACGGAGGGAAAGTGTGCACAAGTGCATTCACACATACATTCCTCTTACTAGTTAGTGTGGAACGTCGGTGACTTCAAATCTTAATAAAAATCAGGACTCACTTTCCATTGGTGTTTTTTGTCGGAAACTTAACTTCTGAAGAATTGTACTGAAAAAATAATTGTAGGACAAGGTTGAGGTTGAGTCAGAAGGTGAGGAGCCTGTATGAGCTTCAAACAAGGTGTCTTTGATAGACATATAGTGGTCCAGAGTTGTAGTGGCCCAGAGTTGGGGGGTCTTCTCTTCTTGCTCTATCTTCTCTTCCAGTCTTAGTCCCTCCAATAATTTCAATCTAACCTAATAATTTCAATCTAACCTCTCTGCCCTCTCAGAGAGTGTATGAGAATCTACTTTTCGCTTTTGGCTCAGGTGTGTGTAACCTCTGCTAGGGTATTGTGTATCAGAAGTGCTGACATCTGCTTTGAGATGTAGTATAGGATTTTTCAACACTTGTAACATTGTGTATCAGTAGATGCACCTCTCATACCTCCAGGAAGGGGACCTAATAATTCTAGAAAACAGATGTATAGTGATAACATTGTGGCATCTGCATATGCTTTCAGCAATCTCATGGTTAAAGACCCATGGCTAAGGGAGAGAAGAATCATAGATTAGTCCTTGGAAGGAGAAAAGGTCTTGCCTGGGCACAGCCTGAGATGGGCAGATAAACGCACATAGTAGACAGTACTGAATTTTTGCATGTCTACCTATTCATATCCAGTGTATCCTGGAATAACTGTCTTCACTGGGACATTGACCACTTGTCACTTACTCTCTGTGTTTAAATGAAACTGATCCAGGGGCGCCTGGGTGACTCATTGGGTTAAAGCCTCTGCCTTAGGCTCAGGTAGTGATCCCAGGATCCTGGGATCGAGCCCCGCATCGGGCTCTCTGCTCAGCAGGGAGCCTGCTTCCTCCTCTCTCTCTCTGCCTGCCTCCCTGCCTACTTGTGATCTCTGTCTGTCAAATAAATAAATAAAATCTTAAAAAAAAAAAAAAGAAAGAAACTGATCCAGACTCATGGCTGCAGGTGTGCTCATACGTACCCAAAAGGCCAATTAGTGTGATCCATCTCTTTGGCTACATTTATCGATTTAGGAATGGACATATAAACCAGGATCAAAACAACATTGAGTCTGCCTTATGAGTTTCACTGCAAGTGTTAGTGCTAACACACTATTTCTCCCTGGAGATGCCATTGGATATCTTCCCACCACATGAAGAAAACCAACCTGAGTGTGAAGTCTACACAGTGGAAAGAGGCACCTAGACATGGAGAAAGACAGATTCCCAGTACCATTATTTGAGGCTTTGGATCTACCCATGCTTGAACACTGCCTTCGTGTTTTCAGTTATGTGAGGCAATCATTAACCAACAAAAGTTCTTAATGGACCCGGGAAGCAAAGCGCAGCTGGGAAGGAAAGATGAGTGTTGTACTACTAGAGAGGAATTTGCTTCCTTAATTCACCAATATTTCCTCCTTTGTTCCTGGAAAATGGGATTACCCTCTTCCCATTTGAGAAAAAAGTTGAATAGAAGCTTTTCAATTTCCCTTGATTTACTTTCTCTTCTATAACAGAAAGCACAGGAAAACTCTGATGTTGTGGGACCCATTTGTCAAGGTTTACTGAAAGATAAGTGGCTCAGCCTCAAAATTTCTGTTTTCTTGTTGACCACCCTGCTCTCAGGAGCAGTGGTTCCCATCTTTTACCAAAGACTCCTGCAGGATGTTCTGGATGTTACCACGTGCTTGCCCAGGCATCGTATTGTGCCCATGCCAACTTCCTGGCTTTCATAATATACAGCAGTTCTATTACCAATGAGAAAGCTGATTGATGGTTATGTGGGAGCTCTGTAATATTTTTTTTATTTGTAACTTTAAAATATTTTCCAAAACAAATTTTTTTAAAGAAAATGTCTTGGTCAGGACTTCAGATGAGATAGGACAGATCTCAGAGTGGGTGGAGCTGGAGGCACACACACCACATTTATGAGGGAGATGTTGTCACTGATGGTTTCCTGGCTTAGTTGTGAGGAGGAAACTGTACACCAGGCAGTGGAGAACCAACATGTCGGGGTAAGACCTCTACCCACACAACGTGGAGACAAAGTGGGCAGGAGGGACCCGCGATGGCCCAGTTCCCCTTCTTCCTTTGAACTGTAAAACTGAAGACGGGATCTCAGTCTGAGTCAAAGGGACAGTATGCTCACAGAATTCCTGTCCGTGCTTTGCCTTGGTGAGTCTCCAGGACTAGGACAGATGGGTTTGGGTGGGTGAGAAAATTCACGGTGAAGCGGGGGTTGATGTGAAATGATATCTTCTGTGTACTGGACACATGCTACCTGTCAGAGTTTCGTGGGCTGTGGTATGACACTCCTCTGTTCTGGGGACCTGAGGAAGTGAGGTTCAGAGCCATGGGGTGATACCCTCATTTACTCAGCTAAGCAATGCAGAGCTCCCATGAGGTCTGCAAACCTGCTTGGTCCAAATACCACTCTTGCCATGAATGCTTGTTGGCATAGAGGAGGGTGGGATACATAGGGTGTGGAACTATGGGTTTGGGCACAGACCAAGATTATAAAGAAGGGCTACATCTGGGGACAATGGATGAAAAGAAAAATTTCTGACCAACCCCATTCTCTACTGATTTTAACTGTCCTCAACTTGAATGTGATGTAATCTAAGGGACCTCAGCCTGTTAATAGGAAGACCTGTGATTATGACCTTGGCTTGGTCTCGTAGGAGCTCTAGACTGTGAGCCAGCAGTTCCACTGACCAAGATCCCAGTTCCTCTTTTGTGAGGTGGAGCTGAGGGGTGTGTGGAGAGGATATCAGGACTTGTCATCTGCTCCAGTTCCTTCCTCCTTCATTTGAGATACAGCCCTTCCTTTAGGTAATGCTTTGAGCCCCTGGTGTGGCTATATCCTGAGCCCCTACTGCAGGGCATAATAAGTTGGGCAGTCGAGAGACTCACCTCATCCTGCCCGTAGTCATTTCTGGAAGTGCCAAACACCAAATGGCTTAAAACAACAGAAATCTATTCTCTCACAGTTCTGGAGGCGAGATGTCCAAGGTCAAGGTGCCAGCAGGGCTGGTTCCTTCGAGGGCTCCGAGGCCCCAAGGGAGATTCTGTTCCAGGCTCTCCTCCCTTCTGGGGATGGTAGGCAGTCCTTGGGTTCCTTTCTTGCAGATGCTTTGCTGCAATCCCTCATGTCCTCACATGGCCATCTTCCCTCCGTGTCTGTCTCTCTATAGCTCCCCACCTCTTATGGGGACACCAGTCATACTGAATTATGGGACTAGCCTACTCCCAAATAATGCTATTTCCAAATAAGTTCGCATTCACAGGTGCTGGGGGTTAGGACTTGAACCTACCTTTCTGGAGGACACAATGAATCATTATTCCATGGATGGGTCTATAATGCTTAGCAAGGCAGTCCACTTCTATAGGAAGATTCTCAGACTAGCATTGGGATTCAGATAAATTTTGGTTCTCAGTGTGACCTCCCAAAGATGCCAGACTGTAGCTGCCCACAGACTTGCTTCCAGGCTCCTGGTCCTGCCGTGACAATACTCAGAGGGAATGACACATGGCAGCTGAGAGAAAAGACCCTAACAGCCCTGAATCCCTAGGTTGGGCTGCTTTGGAAGCCAGATTCACTGTTGCACTTAATGGAGGTTTCGTGCCTAAACTAACACAACTAGTCATTTCCGCTTCTTATATCAGGTGGACTTCTGATAGTTCGATCTCTATACTTTTTCAGTACAGAGGGTAAATGTACCCAACTTAACGTAAAATTTTTAAAATGTGATACAATTCACCTAAGAGTAACCGTTTAAAGTAGACAATCAAGTGGCATTTTAGACACATTTAGACATTTACACACAATGTTGTGTAACCACCGAAAATGTTTTCATCACCCGTAAAGGAAATGCTGTACCCACAAAGCAGCCACTTGCCATCCCCCTTCCCTGGGGTGGGGTGGGGGGATGCCACCCATGTACTTTCTGTCTCTCTAAATGGAGCTACTCTGCATCTATCATGTAAATGGAATCATACATGTGACTTTTCATGTCTGGATTCTTTCTCTAGGAATGATTTTTTAAAGATTTTATTTATTTATTTGTCAGACAGAGAGAGAGAGAGAGAGAGCGAGCGCACAAGCAGGCAGAGAGGCAGGCAGAGGCGGAGAGAGAAGCAGGCTCCCTGCTGAGCAGGAGCCCAATGCGGGACTCGATCCCAGAACACCGGGATCATGATCTGAGCCAAAGGCAGTGGCCCAACCGACTGAGCCACCTAGGCATCCCAGGAATGATGTTTTTAAGGTCCATCCAGGATGTGTCACCACAACATTTCTTTCTACAATAGAATAGGAGAATATTTTATATAACATAACCTGAAGAATGCTTTAGATACAATTTTTAAGCTTTCCAGACGATGCGTTCAAAGGATCTGTTAAATCGTAATTTAACAGGAATCTGGAGATCGATTCTGGTGCCCAGTTCCAATGTGTGGGGGTGGGGCCCGGAAACCACCAAGAAATTCTTGAACACCATTTGGGTGTCCTGTAATTTAACTCAGCTCTGATACTATCTACCTGGAGTCAGCATCAGATCCTGTAGGTGAGGTCTCAGTCCCGCAAGACTCCCTCCTCCCCATTTTAGATGCCAAGGGCAAGTCTGGGTCATCACCTGATCAGTCAGCTATCTATCAGGAGTTCCCATGACCCCCTCTTTGGGTTTGGCTAATGTGCTAGAGAGGCACACAGAACTCACAGAAATATTTAAGTTACTGGTTGCCAGTATACTATAAACAGCTATAACTCAGGGATAACCAAATGGAAGAGATGTGGAGAACCAGGTATGGGGAAAGGGCGCCGAGTTTCCATGTCCTCTCCAGGCACACCACTCTCCCTGCACCTCCCTCTGTTCATCAACCTGGAAGCCCTCTGAAACCATCCTCCCTTTTTTTTTTTAAGATTTTATTTTTATTTATTTGAGAGCGAGAGGATGAGAGAGAGAGAGAGAGAGAGCACAAGAGGGGGAAAGTCAGTGGGAGAAGCAGACTCCCTGCCAAGCAGAGAGCCCAATGCGGGACTCGATCCCAGGACTCCAGGATCATGACCTGAGCCGAAGGTAGTCACTTAACCAACTAAGCCACCCAGGTGCCCTGAACCCATCCTTCTGAGCATTTATAGAGGCTTCATTACATAAGCACAATTGATTAAATCATTGGCCAATGGCAATTGATTCCATCTCCAACCCCTCCCCCATTCCCAGAGGTCAAGGAGATGGAATTGAATGTTCCAAGCTTGCCATCCTATGGTTGGTTCCCCTGGCAACCAGCCCTCATCCTTAGGTGTGGTCCAGAAGTCACTTCATAACATAATGAAAGACACTTATATTGCATCCAAACATTGGAAAATTCCAAGGGTGTGTGTCTGGTTCATTCAGTTAGAAGAGCGTGGGACTCTTGATCTTGGGGTCATGAGTTTGAGCCCCATATTGGGTGTACAGATTCCTAAAATAAATAAATAAACAGTCTTAAAAAAAAAAAAACATGGTTAAGAAAATTCCAAGAGCTTTAGTAGCAGCTGTGTGCCAGAAACCAGGACAAAGACCAAATGTGTATTTTTTTTTAAAGATTTTATTTATTTGACAGAGATCACAAGTAGGCAGAGAGGCAGGCAGAGAGAGAGGGAGAGGAAGCAGGCTCCCCGCTGAGCAGAGAGCCCGATGCGGGGCTCGATCCCAGGACACTGAGATCATGACCTGAGCCGAAGGCAGAGGCTCAACCCACTGAGCCACCCAGGCGCCCCGCAAATGTGTATTTCTTATCATAAACCACAGCATCACCTAAGTTTTTAGGGAGCTGTGGCTTCTCTTATCCCCACTGCTACCTGTCTCAGTGGGAGGTGTAGCACCCAATGAGGCTGGACGTTGTTCAGAGCACATAGCTGTAAGAGGATAGATGACAGTGGCCCACCAAGGACCTGCTGAAGAGTATAAGTGTGTCAGTGGTCAGTGTCTGTAAAGAGTCCGTTGAATGACAGACACTTGGTAATTGGTGGGTTTTCATTGTATTTTTTTCCTGAGAAATGTGTTTTTTTCCAGTTATCCTGCGTTCCCATCAATGACAGTTCCTTCTGTGTGGACAGTCCTCCTTGTCTATGTCCACTGTGGTCCCTTGTTAGGAAAGAGGGACAACTTCTGAGGAATCCAACACATAGCATGGAGACCGTAGTTAATCATTCTGTGTTCTCACCCCGAACACACACGCACGCACACACAGAGGGTCACTCTAGGAGCTGATGGATGTGTTAATTGGCTTTGATTGTGGTAATTTTTCTATGTATGTGTGTGTGTATATACATATAGATCATGTTGTGTAACTTAAGTATATATAGTTTTATTTGTCAAAGAAAGAGAACCTCTCTCTCGCCTTTACACCCTATTCTCCAGTAGGGTTTCATAAGGCAAAATGAACTAAAGGCATCTGTGTGCTTATTTTAAAAAGGGGTGGTCACTGTTTGAGCAGAATATTGGGTGATACCAGAGCTGACACAACATGAGTCTAAAAACAGGTTTGTTGGGGGAGGACTAAAAAGGGAACATGAGACCTAGGACCCCCTGACGACCCAGAGGATGATTTCCTACCTATAAATCCCACCACTGTCACTGCAAGTTGGGCCTCAATGCACCTTTTTTCTTGGTGAAACTTGGGGGGTTCTGTGTTGTGAGTTAACCCCTGAGTTTAAGCAAGGGCCAGATGTTCTGAGATATTCTCACATCTAGAGAAATTCTAGCTTCACTGCTTGACAGACCCCCAAGACAGGTTTCCCATATTTTCATCCAAGGGATGACCTTCCTATCCCAGAATGAAATACACAGAACAGAACACAGGAGAGGTAGGGCCTGACGTTTGTGAAGATCAAAGTCACATGTAGAAAGAGCATTTAGGACCGTGAATGTTTTGAACTCCTTGCGAAAAGAAGAATCTTGTCAGAGAGAGCGACTTCTCTCCATTTGAATCAGGGAGGAAGCCCTCTGCTCACACTCCACAGTAAAATAACGACTGTGTTATTTAAGTGGCCAGGGTGAAAAGTGCAGTCATGGAAAGCAGGAGAAGAAAATATAGGCAAATGTGTAATGATATCTAGATGGTGAAAGAAAGACTGATCATGAAAGCAACACCATAAATGGGTAAAGGCTGCTGGAACTTTGTACGTAAACGTAACTCCTGAATGAGAAACAATGGGACATAAGCAAATGGTAAAAAAAATCAATCCAAGGAAGTGCCTCCAAGAAACAGGATAGATCTCTAACAAATTAGCCATGCGTTCTCTGCCTGATATGTACTCAAAGATGAGTATACAACCCATGTCTCATGAGGGTTTCTCTTCCAGGGCTCAGCCTGGGCTTTGAAGATGAGAAAAAGAATGGTGAGTTTTCTCACCTATCTGTTCCTGCAACCCAGATTTTCTCTTTCATGCTCTGAATTCTGGGAGGGCACTGGTGGTCATCATGATGAAGAGTCAGACTAACTCTGAATTCTTTCCAGAGACACTTCCCAAGCCCTCCCTCAGTGCCTTGTCCAGCTTAGTGGTGGGATACAGAGGCAACGTGACCCTGAGGTGCCAGTCTCACTTCCAGAATGTGACATTCGTGCTGGGGAAGCTGCAGGACTCCAGGTACAGGCAGGAGCAGAGGTCCACAGGACACAAGGCTGAGTTCCTCCTTACTCACCTGGAGCCGAAGGATGCTGGGATGTACTTTTGCGCCTACAAGACAATGGTCTCCCAGGAGTGGTCAGGGGAGAGCGAATACCTACAGCTCAAGGTCAGAGGTAAGAAAGGCTGCCTCGGGTTTGCTCTTGAGGCATATGTTCCTGTGCTGTGATGGAACCTGGCTGGGCAAGGAAAAGTCCGGGAAATGGACAGATGTAACCACTTGAATGTAAAATATGGTGGAAATAGGAAGTGAGTGTGGGGAAAGGTTCTCATCAGAGATTCTGAGTGTGGATCAACGAGGTGGAGGTGGGAGTGTTTTAGAATAGAGTTTTAGGGGACCTGGGTGGCTCAGTGGGTTAGGCATCTGCCTTCAGCTTGGATCATGGTCCTGGGGTCCTGGGATCAAGCCCCATGGCAGGCTTCCTGCTCAGTAGGAAGCACGCTTCTCCGTCTTCCTCTGCCGCTCCCCCTGCTTGTGCTCTCCTTCTCTCTGTCAAATAAATAAATAAAAATTTTAAAAAAGAATATAGGTATGAATAGAAAATTTGAGGTAGAGTATGGCCAAAGATGAAGAGATGATTGTCATTGAGAAAAAGATAGTTTGGGGGCACCTGGATGGCTTAGTTGGTTAAGTGTCTGCTTTCAGCTCAGATCGTCCTGGGGGAGCCTGCTTCTCCCTCTCACTCTGCCCCGCCCTGCCCCCTGCTTCTGCGCTCTCTCACGTTCTTGCTCTCAAATAAATAAATAAATAAGTAAAATCTTTGAGAGAGAGAGAGAAAGATAGTCTATTAGAGTTCCCAAGAAGAGGGGTATAGCCATGCCACACAGGACCACATAGAGACACACAAAGGACAGTCAAGAAACAGAGGGAGGAGGAAAACTGGGCAAGAGTCTTTACTGAGGTTTCTGTGGGAAGGAACAGACTTAAGATTGGCTCTGGTGTATAGAGGTTGTCCCTGATTGTCTGGTATCTGACAGGGAATCTCGACCCAGAGTGTGAGAGCCATAGAGGAGGTGGTTGGCAGTATGAGCTCTGGAATGGTTGGTTTGCACCTGAGGGGTGTGCTTGGGGAAGTGGATACCCTTGGTGGGGGATCAGGGTCAGCAATGTCCCAAGATATCAGGATCAGGGTCAGCAATGTCCCAAGATATCAAAGTGTCACATTCAGAAAATAAAATCTATGGTTAATAGAAAGATGGGTAAGAATATCCCCAGGTGCATTGGAAAAGAGGAATCTCTGGTCCTTCCCTTCACCCATGTTGCTTTGGCCTCTTCAGGGTCAGTCCTAAACCTCCCTCTTACTCAACATAGACCCTGAGATGACCCCGGGTCACAGTATGAGACTCTGATGTCTGATTGCACACGACAGACCAATTGTATTGTTATTGTGCTGCTGAAAACAGAACTCCCAGAGCCGCTACAAGTTGAGAAAACAAGAAAAATCCAAACTGACTATCAGGACGGCATAAGACATCCCTCGCTTTTGACCCCCCCACTTCAACAACAGAAATTTGGCATCCATCCACAAACCGAAGTGCCTTTGTGGGAGTTGTGGGATCTGGCACCACACAGCAAGGGACCCGAGAGGAGTCTCACCCGCCTGTGCATTGAGTAATAGGCAGACAGAGCTCAGTACCAGCTGTGGAACCTGAAAGAGACTGTAAATTAATTCCAGGTCCTGTTGGCCATGGCCTAGAAGCACCTGGAGACTTGGGCAATCACCTATGGGCAAGAGAATCTTTGTAGGAGTCTATAAACCAAGACTGAATCATGAAGAAATAGAAAATCCGAACAGATCAATAACAGATAAGGAGATTGCCTCAATAATCAAAAACCTCCCAATGAAGAAAAGTGACCAGATGGTTTCACTGGTGATTTCCACCAGGCATTTAAAGAAATAACGCCAATCCTTCTCAAAGTCTTACTAAAAATGGAAGATGTTGGGGTACCTGGCTGGCTCAGCCAGTAGAGCATGTGACTCTTGATCTCAGAGTCATGAGTTCAAGCCCCATGTTGGGTGTGGAGCCTACTTAAAAAAAATTGAAGGGGCACCTGGGTGGCTCAGTGGGTTAAGCCTCTGCTTTCGGCTCAGGTCGTGATCCCCGGGTCCTGGGATTGAGCCCCACATCGGGCTCTCTGCTCAGCAGGAAGCCTGCTTCCCTTCCTCTCTCTCTGCCTGCCTCTCCGCCTACTTGTGATCTCTGTCTGTCAAAAAAATAAATAAATAAATAAAATCTTTAAAAAAAAATTGAAGATGTGGGAACATTCCTACATTCATTTCATGAGACCAGCATTACCTATACCAGAGCCAGATAGTGACACTGGGAGAAACCTACAGAGCAATGTCCCTCATGGACACAGAGGCAAAAATTCTCAACAAAACCTTAGCAGCCAAATTCAACAGCACATTAAGAAGATCTTACATTATGGTTAATTGGGATTTATCCTTGGGGTGCAAGGATGGTTTGACGTACACAGTCAGTAAATGTCATAGACCATTTTAACGAATGAAAGACAAAAAAACTATAATCATCTCAATAGAGGCAGAAAAAACATTTGACAAAACACAATGTCCTTTCAAGATTAGAACCTCTCCACAAGTCAGGTATAAAAGCAATGCATCTCAACATGACAGAACATACACAGCTAGCATCGTACGCGAAGGCGAAAGGTCAAAATCTTTCCTCTGAGAACAGAAACAGGATGAGGACGTCCACTCCTACCTCTCCTAGTCAACATAGTACTAGAGGTCCTAGCCCTAGCAATCAGGCAAAACAAGGAAATAAAAGGCATCCAAACTGGAAAGGAAGAGGGACAACTGTCTTTATTTGTAGGTGATATAATGTTATACATGGAAAATCCTAAAGACTCAACCAAAAGACCTGTTAGATCCTGAATAGCCAAAGCAATACTGAGAAAGAAGAATAAAGCTGGGGCTAATGTAATACTGATTTCAAACTATACTACAAAGCTATGGGGGCGCCTGGGTGGCTCAAGAGGGTTAAGCCTCTGCCTTCAGCTCAGGTCATGATCTCAGGATCCTGGGATCATGACCTGAGCCAAAAGCAGAGGCTTTAACCCACTGAACCACCCAGGCGCCCCTAAAATCTTTTTAAAAAACTGTCATGTGATAGCAAGGATTCTAGGCTACTGAATAGCCATTATATAACCTATGAAAATAACAGAAGTGCATAAAACAATATTTTTTTTAAAAAGCTATAGTAATCCAAATGGTGTGACATTGGCATAAAAATAGACACATAGATCAATGGAATGGAATCAAGAGCCAACAAATGATGTTGGAAAACGGGATAACCACATGCAGAGGATGAACCTGGACCCTCATCTTGTGCCACTCACAAAAATTAACTCAAAATGTATTAAAGACTTAAACATAGGACCCCAAGACATAAAACCCCAAGAAGAAAATGGGAAAAGCTTCCTTACATGACCTTGGCAATGATTTTTTTTATATGACCCATAAATCACGAGAAAACGAACGCAAAAATAAACAAGTGGGATTGCTTCAGGCCAAAAGCTTCCACACAGCAAAAGAAACAGTCAGCAAGATGAGGAGACAACCTACCAAATGGGAGAAAATATTTGTAAAATGGTGGTGCTCCTTCCCGGGATAGGGAAGACTGGCAAGGAATAGGACTGGAAGGGGTAAAATTAGTGAGATCACTTATAAATGTTTTGTTATTAAACATAATATGATAAAAATAATGTGAAACTCAGGAGTACTAAAAAGAGCTGTCTGGGGGTGCCTGGGTGGCTCAGTCATTGAGGATCTGACTCTTGATTTTGTCTCAGGTCATGATCTCAGCATCATGAGATCAAGCCCCATGTCAGGCTCTGTGCTCAGCATGGAGTCTGCTTGAGGTTCTCTCCCTCCGCCTCTCCCCACCCCTCAAATAAATAAATAAATACAATCTTAAAAAAAAAAAAAAAGAGCCATCTAATGTTATGGCCCAGGTTTGGGGACCCAGTGAGCATCCCAAGGGGAAAATGGGAAATGGGAAGTGGGGAAGGGAAATAGGAAAGACATTTTCCACTTCCCAAAGGGAGCTTAGAGTCCATAAGCAGAATAAGAGGACCTATGTCCCCAAGATTTCCACTCAATCACTGACTTTGTCCCCCCTGCATCTTGTTTTCTAGATGTCCACGATGGACATGGAGCTACGGGAGTAAAAAATGGTAAGATAATCTGAGAGATATTTTTCTAATTTTTATCCACCACATGAGGCAGGCAGTCCCCTTTGGTTAAAAGGCACAGAAGAACTTTGATGCTTGGTTTCTCACTGTGATAGAGAAGATGACTGCCTTTCTGGGAAGACGACCCCCAAGCTCCTCGTGGGTTAAGGGAAGGCCGATGAGTAAAACAGTTAGAGGCGCGTCGTTTGTCTTTTTACGTAGTGAAACACCATGGCGGAGTCTTGTGAAGACTGGGGATGAGCTTGTGTGTCCGGTTTGGGCAACAGGATGGGGACCCGTGGAGCCCAGGTGCTTTGGGAATGTGTGTGATCAAGGATTTGCTAAAACTTTAGAGTTCTCAAAAACAGGTGAATATTAAGTTATTTTTCTCTGATGTTGCTTTTCCATGAGGAGTTGACTAAGAGTCTATCCTCGGAGATGCTTGCAAAAGTTAGAACTTTGGACATCTTTGCATGAAAACAGCTCATCCACATTTTAATGGCCAAATATATAATGTAAGTGGCATCTAGTTGCTTACTTAATTTCTGCAACTCGTAACCTCCCTGTAATCTACTCCAATGAACCAAAATTGTCCAAGGCTGTCATTAGAGTCTATGCGAGAACAACTTTTTTTTTTAAGGTATCTCCCAAAATGTCCTTGCAAAATAAGTAATAGCCTTTGAAAATGTTTTCATTCGGTATTAGCAGACTTGGGGAATGAGCTCTATTCCAGCCTTATGAACATAAGTCACACCAGGAATGTTTTCTGGGAGAAATCTGAAATCGGATCGAGTCAAGGACCACGGAAGTACCAGAAATAAGGCAGGAAGTCTAGCGACGGGTGAGAGGGGAAAGAGGAAGAGGAATATTCTTCCTTTTGGCTCTCGCATTACTTATTTTCTTTCTTTTGTATTGATTTGTAATTCACATCCCATAAATCCAGCCTTTTAAAGTACACGATTTGGTGGCATTTGGCACATTCACAGGGTTGTGCAACCAACGTCACTCTATCATTCCAGAACATTCTCATCCCCCCCAAACGGACTCTCCTTCCCCATCAGCAGTCTCTCCCCATTCCCTTCCCAATGATGGACATTTGGGTTGTTCATACCTCTCAGGTATCGCAATTAAGGCTACTATGACCTCTGGGGGCGGGGGGTGCGGAGCACCTGTTTGAGTTCCTGCTTCCAGTGTTCTTGGATATCTACCTAGGAGTAGAATTGCTGAGACATATGGTAACTCTATGTTTAACTTCTCGAGAAACTGCCAAATTGTTTTCCAATGTGGCCGCACCAATTTACATTCCCACCAGTAATACATGTGGGTTCCAATATCTCCACATCCTTGCCAACATTTATTTTCCTTTCATTTTATTATAGACATCCTAGTGGGTGTGTAGATCATTTCTTGAGATGTACTTTCTGAGCTCAAATTTATACCGCAGCAATCCTAAATGGAATAAAGTCTTTAAGCACAGATAGGATGCTCCCAGCCCGTACAGAGGGTCGCATATGCGCATATAAGGCCCGGCTTCCTCTCTGCTGCCTGAGGCCTCATTTATGCCCGTGGCAAGCTTTATCTCACCACTCCCTGTGATTCCTTCATGGCGACACCAGAGACCCTTGCTAATTTATTCTAGCAGTTTGTAAAGAGCGATGGGAAATTTGGCCAGGAAACATGGATGTCTCAGGGTGAACGCAGATCAGCAGGTTGTGGGGCCGTAGGAAGGGGAATGTCTTGTGAAGGTTTACTTCTCCCTTCTAGTGAGGGGCTGGGGGAGAGAAGCCCAAGGCCAGATGAACGGTAAGCAGGGCTGATGTCTGGAGCAGCTGTTCCCACCCTGCTTTCTTAGGCTCCCGGAGAGGCACTGATAGTTTGCTGCTTTGAGGGTCTCTTGGATTCAGTGCCACCAAAAGATTCAAAGAAGTATTGATGTGAAAGTGACAGTGTAGGAGGTGCCGGGGAAGGAGGGCTGAGAAGAAAAGGACTGAGCAAGAGTGCGATATCCATGTCCCTCCCTGGTGTCTTTTGCACTGTGCTGGGCTAGGGGGTTCAGGCAGTCCTGGGAAAGAGGTGTCCCTGGGATACAGAGATCCCGAGGCATTCGGGGTCCTTCCTGGCAGTCTCCCGAAAATGAGATGCAAATGTTCACATTGGAAAGTGAAAGAAACCATGATCCAGAGAACATAAAAATTGCAAAGGGAGTGGAGGAGCGCTGGCATCCTCCGTGACAGAGGGGAGACAGGTGTGGGTGGGATATGAGGGGGGAAATAATCATCATCACTACAATCTCATTCCTACACATTGAGTCAGATTTTAGACTCTGCTTTGAAGCCAGTGCTTTCCATCACTACTCAGCTCTTCAAGTTCCGTGTTCTCATCCCTCCCCTCTCCTTAACCCCCCTTCTGGAGGCATAACTGACCAAAGTGTGCACGTGATGGTCTGATCTCCAGGACTTACTCCTCTGTTCACTGGAAGCCGGTAGCCTTTTACCAGCCTCTTCCCACCTCCCCACCCGCCACCCTCCTTGGCCCCTGGCAACGACCACTCTACTCTCTGCTTCTACAAGTTCAATTGAAAGATATTTTTTTCTTTGTTTCAGATTCCTTGCATAAGTAGAATCTAAGCAGGTAGTATTTGCTTTCGTCTGGCTCGTCTCCTCAGCATAACACATCTGCACTGTCGCAGACAGCAGGATTTTCTACTTTTTTTATGGCTGAATAATACCCCAGTACATATACCATTTAACTCTTGAACTCTTGAGTGTGGATTTTCATTCCTCTGGGATGGGACTTATTGTTCTCTCTGCGGCATCACAGTGACGGGGGTAAATGTACGTCTCCCCAGAGTGTGAGGTCACGTCTCTGGTGTTTCCACACCCAGAGGCCAGCACGGAGCTACCCATCCCAGCTGTGGAGTCGGAGCAATTCCCTTAACTTCTGCATACTTTGCTCAGGTTAGAATGAAATGGGAACAGTAAAGCTACCTTGTATGTTTCTCTCTTTCTTAAATTTAATGTTATTTTGTTTAAATTCAAGTAATTAACGTGTAATGTATTATTGGTTTCAGAGGTAAAGGTCTGTGATTCATCAGTCTTATATAACACCCAGTGCTCATTCCATCACGTGCCCTCCTTAATGCCCATCACCCAGTTACCCCATCCCCCCACCGACCTCCCCTCCAGCAGCCCTCAGTTTGTTTCCTAGAGTTAAGAGTCTGTTAAGGTTTGCCTCCCTCTCTGATTTCGTCTTGTTTCATTTTTTTCTCTCTTCCCCTATGCTCCCCTATTTTGCTTCTTGAATTCCACATATCAGTGAGATCATACAATAATTGCCTTTCTCTGATTGACTTATTTGGCTCAGCATAATACCCTCTAGTTCCATCTACGTCATTGCAAATGGCAAGATTTCATTTTTTTGATGACTGAGTGATATTCCATTGTGTATATACAGACCACGTCTTCTTTATCCGTTCATCTGTCGAGGGACATCTGGGCTCCTTCCACAGTTTGGTTATTGTGGACACTGCTGTTATGAACATTGGGGTGCAGGTGCCCTTTCTTTTCACTACATCTGTATCTTTGGGGTAAATACCCTGTAGTGGAATTGCTGGGTTGTTAAGGTAGCTCTATTTTTAACTTCTTGAGGAACTTCCACACTGTTTTTCAAAGTGGCTGTACCAGCTTGCGTTCCCACCATCTCATGTGCTTCCTGTCAAGATGAGAAGAACGTGTGAAGCCCCTACACAGAGAGGCTCACCATAAATAATCAGAATTATTGATACGGCTGAAAGGTTTATTAGGGATTTCCTTTGGGCGAGGCCCTCTCTGCAAGTGCCCACCCAGTTAACCTTCTGCTATCCAGTCCAATGGCTATTGTTCTTATCCTCACTTTGAAGAGGGAAATGGAAAGTCAGAGAGATTAATGAAATTCCCATAGTCATTGGAAGTCCCAGCTCAGAAGTGGTAGCAGCAAGTTCTGGAAGCCAGAGTATCTGACTCCTCGCACCTGTGGGGCTGAATTCGATCAGGGTGTCTCAGGAGCCAAACTGATTCTATGACCTGCTGCTCCCCCATCAGCCAACAGATTGATCTTCGCTGCCACCTTCAGCTGCCTTTCCATTTCCATCCTCTTCCTCGCCATCTTCTTCATCAACAGATGCACCCAGCATGGTGAGTTCAGGGAAGCACTGGTTTGTTTGCTTGTTTAATAAATAGGCTTCACACCCAGCATGGGGCCCAATGCAGGGCTTGAACTCATGGCCCAGAGATCAAGAGCCAGACACTTAACTGACTGAGCAACTCAGGCGCTCCAGGGAGCCCTGGTTTTAAACACTGGGGAAGGGGAATGAAGTGACGGATTTTCTCATTATACAAATCCCTCCCCATTTGTTGTTGTTGTTGTTGTTGTTTTGTAGGTTCGTCACATGGAGACCCCACCAAGAGGTAGATATACTTGACGAATCTTATGTCCCTCCCTTCTCCGGAACCATGTTTGCACTTCTGTGATTCCCATGCCTCTTCTCTCCAAAGCCCTGTCCTCTCCCTCAGTCTTCAGATCCCTAATGTGTTTCTGTTTCTTAGAACCAGCCATTCCGAATTTCCCAAGCAGGAGGCTACAGGTGAGTGGTAAGGGAAGAAACCACAAGGGAATCGTGGGATGGGAAGAGTAAGTCTCACTCCTACAATACGAGACCTGATTTTTTTTTCCTTTCACTCATATGCAGATTTATCCAACCTGGAGAGGATATCTCTCTCGGTGAGTTCTCCCCACGAGGTCACTTAGCACCCTCATAGGCTGACCCTGTCTGCCTCCTGGTTTAGCCCACATTCTGGTTACTTGGATGCCCTCAGTTCACACGACTGACAAGAGGCCAATTAACATTGTGTTTAAAAAGCATGTGCCTTGACCAAACTCATCAAAACAGAGGGTAGAATAGTGGTTACCAGGGGTGGGAGAACTGGGGAGATGTTGGCCAAAGGGTACAGATTTGCAACTAGTAGATAAGTCGTGGAGATGTGACCCACAACACCGTGATTATAGCTCACAATGCTGTATTATAAACCTCAGAGTTGCTAAGAGACTAGGTCTTAATTGTTCTCACTGCAAAAAAGAAATTGTAATTATGCAGCAGGATGGAGATGTTAGCTGACATCATGTTGCAATATATAAATGTATCAAATCAACCCATGGTCCCCCTTAACCACATACAATGTTATATGTTAGTTATAGCTCAATAATTCAACAAAGAAACACCTACGTTGTATCCCACAGTAGCTGGGTTCCAACTCCCCATGGCTACTATTTACTGCCAATATGGTCTGAGACAACTCGTGAAACCCCAGTGATTCGGACGCTTTATTCCCTCCCTTATCTAATGGGGATCAAAATCCCCCATGAAAAGGCCTGTGTGAATCCAGTGACACACTAAACATAAAGGGTTTGCTGGAATTTCTGGCAAGTTTTAAAACATCAGATGGATGGCATGAAAGCATTGATTAACAAATGTTAATCGATGTACATCAATCAATTTTTTCTATTTAAAAAACTGCTTACTTGTCCTTTAACTATCATTAACTAAGTCCTTAACATAAGTCCTTACTTGTCCTTTAACTATCATTAACTATCATTAGTTAACTATCCATTAACTATCATTACCTCTAAGAACAACTATCAGATGACATTTGTACATTTTTCCATAGGACACAGAGGTTCCTTGGTCCATTCTGTATGCCAAAGCACGTGAAAAGGGGCATTAGCAAAAGGTGCAAACTGTTCGCTGTTGTACTTGAAAAATATCTACGCCCATGTTGTTCATTGAGATACATATATATTTTTTAAAAGGTATAGAAAAACATAGTTCACAGGTTCACAAATGAACCATCAATGAGCAAATCTAGTCTATGTTAAATGTTAGGTAAATGACATTGATTAGCAACTTGTTGATAATAATCATATTATAATAACATGATATTATGGTGGGGTACCTCACCATACAATGAAATTCTATTCAACAACAACAACGACAAAAAGGGAAGAAACTAGTGAAAGATCCATGTGTTAAATGAATACACTGCAAAACCATTTAGCTAAATTATGAAAAGAGCCAGATACAGGAGACTGTCCATTGTCCCATTCCTGTAAACTCTCCCGAGGTAGTAATTCAATAACCGGCTGTGGCTAGAGCCAGGAGGGCGGGTATAACCACACAGGCACAAAGGGAATTTTTTTGGTAACGAATGTCCTAAAAGTTATTCTGGCAAGGGCTACCTCATTCCACAGATCCACTCACTAAAGGTCATCAAATGGCGCACCTCTGTTAGGCGAATTTCATGGTATATGAATTATATCTCAATAAAATTGTTTTTTAAATAGCGTGATATTAACACAACCAATAGATATTCTTACGGGATGGGAGTTCTTATTCTCAACCCCATACATTTGCAATGACTGTTCTTGGTACCAGTCATCATTAGTAGTGTTGTATGATTAAAACTAGAGTCAAAACCCTCATCCTCCCCAAGACCACAGCCGTTCCCGGAATGGGGCTGTCCAGTAGGACTTGCTGCAGTAATGGACGCGTCCTAGGGCTGTGTTATCGGATACAGCAGCCCCTGGCTACCTGTGGCTATTGTACACGCAAAATGCATCTGGTATGACTGAGGACCCGCGTTTCAAGTTAAATGTAATTTTAATTCACTTAAATGTCAGTCACCCTATGTGGCTTGTAGGTACCATATTGGACAGCTAAGCTCTAAAAGCCCATCTCTTTCCCCCAAAGACTGAAAGACCCCCCCAGGGAGGGAGCCATGCTGATCTCTACCTGAGGCAGTCTCTGTCCTCCGCCGAGGAGCCCCAAGATCTTGTGAATGTGCAGTGCGACAAGTAAAGGAGGACAGCCAGAGCCCTAGAAGAGGAGAACGTGCGTTAAGATGGTGGAATGACTGGTCTCATGGAAAACAGGTCACTTCACGTCCTTGGCTCATAATCCATAGTAATAAAATTAAAGTTCTGCTTTTTTGCTTCCATGACTCTCAAGAATTACTGGCTGGGTTTTCCCAAAATCTGGAGTGTGACTTTAGTATGGATTGACTTGAAACATGTCCTGTATCTACGGGCTGATGGTACTGTTCTAGCCACTTACAGGATTCTGGATGGCACCCCAAACAAATAGAAAGATTGTTCCCCAGAAAAGCCCATTGGTTGCTGTTGGGTGAGGCCGCCATAGACAGAGGGATTTTTGAAAAGGAGCGCAAGGTGGGCACCTGGGTGACTCAGTCTGTTAAGTGTCTGACTCTTGGTTTCAGCTCAGGTCACGATCTCAGGGTCCTGGGATTGAGCCCCACGTCAGAGCCCCACGCACAGAGTCTGCTTGAGATTCTCTCTCTCATGCTCTCTCTTGCTCTCTCTCAAATAAATTAATTAAATCTTAAAAAAAAAGAAAGAAAGAAAAGGAGCACAAGATACAAGCCACAAAGATGGACACTCAACGGTGAACTAACCAAAGCAACTGTAAGAGGCGTGCACCAGGGTAAGCCCCAAGCTGTGTTTGGTTCATGATCCTTCCAAGCAGTGCTGGGCAGCCCTCTAGTCCCAAAGCCAAGACCAGTTTTCTTGTTGACATGAACAGAAGCGCTTTCTCAGTGTTGTCATATTTCTGTTCTTATTATTTCTTTAAAACCAAAGGATGCAGGGCACCTGGGTGGCTCAGTGGGTTAAAGCCTCTGCCTTCATGAGCAATGGCTCAGGTCATGATCCCAGGGTCCTGGGCTCCAGCCCCGCATTGGGCTCTCTGCGCTGCAGGGAGCCTGCTTCTCCCCCTCTCTCTCTCTGCCTGCCTCTCTGCCTACTTGTGATCTCTGTCTGTCAAATAAATAAATAATTAATAAATAAATAAAATAAAACCAAAAGATGCAATGGAGCTAGACTTACCAAGTACGTGTGGATTTTGTCAGTTAGCACCCACCCATTAACTTATGTATTATGCCGCTGTAAGGACTTTTCTGAGCGTGGACCTTTTTCTGTGGCAGTGACTCGGAATGGCCAGCTGCATGCAAACACACGTAAGTGAACTCTGCTTCCGCTTACATCACCTGATCAGGATTGAAAGTCATTTTTTTTCATCTCTGAGTGAACAAAAGTGGAAGAATTTGGGATGCGCATATAAATATTCTTAACTCACAAGCACATGCTGGGCAACTTTCCTCTTTTTAGGTTTTTAATTATGAAATAATTCGACCATAAAGGAAAACACCAAACTACAGAAATGGAAATATGCACACTATACTTACTTTCTAGATGTTTTTTGCTATGTTTCATGACGCCCGCTCCCAATCTGTTTTCCTTCCTCTCTTCCCCAGAGGTGCCTTTATGCATGTTATTATATGTTATTCTTATCCATTTTCTCATACTTTTACTACACAGACATCTACTGATTGTCAGTATATGGCAATATTCTATGTGTTAACATATACACATATATGGGATCCTCTTGTATATTATAATTCTGTGACTTTTATTGTCCCCAGTATGATGCTGTTGGAAACCCAGGTGAATTCTGTGGGTCTAGCTCATAGACCCATACAGCTCATTGCCGGCCATACAGAAGTCAGCTGTTGGTCATACCATGGAATATTGCTCAACCCCAAAAGGAATAAAGCACCATGACTTGCCACTGAACATGAACGAACCTCGAAAACATTACACTCAGTCAAAGAGCCATTCACAAAAAGCTATGTACATGCTGTAGGAGTCCATTCCTGTGAGATGCCAGAAAAGGCAGACCCTCAGACATAGAGAGCAGACCGACTCATGCCTGCCAAAGGGCTGAGGGAAAGGAGAAAGTGGATGGGGTTTCTCTTTGGAGGTGACAGAAATATTGTGGAATTAGAAGCCGGTGATGGTTGCACATCCTTGTGAATACGCTTCTTTAAAAAATGCTGAATTGGATGCTTTAGAAGTGTAGATCGTACAGTATGTGAATTGTATCTCAATAAACCAAATTTGCACAAAGAACTAGTTGGCTGCACCAATCGTGGCTTCTCTTGAGTCCTTCCTCCACGACTAGATGTTTGGGCTGTTTCCGGGGCTTTGCTATCAGCAAAATGCTGCAATAGACGTCATGTCCACAAATGTGATCTCTTGGTGGCATATTTAGGAGTAAAACCTGTCTTTTGTGCTATCTACACCTTTAATCCCACTAGGAGAGCCAGATTGAGACCTAGTAGTTTTCCCTATTTTTACTTCCACCAGGGATGTATAAGTTCCCAGTTCCCCACGTCCTTGCCAATTCAGAAATATATTAAACCTGATAATTTTTGCTGATTAAAATAGATGAACTCATAACCCACTTTAAGCTGCCTATATAAAGGTATCTCATGGTTGTTTTAATTTGCATTTTCCTGAGTATGAGTGAGGCTTATTGACCATTTGGGGTTTCTTTTCTGTAAATTGATGATTTCTATCCATTGTCCACTTTTCTGTTGGTCTTTTCCTTTCTGATTTATATATGTATACCAGGCACATCTTTCCTTTGTAAGCTGTATGCTGCAAAGACCTCCTTGAAGCCTGTGACATATTTTCATCCCTTCTGTATCTTTTAATGTTAGCTATTCAAAGTAATTCATCTTTTAATTTATATGTCAAGGGACTTCCCATTGTCTTGACTAGCTTTACATGATGCGTATACTCCCCTGTATTTTCTAAATTAACATTTTTAAATTTCATTTTTCATATGTAAAGCATCTGATATTAATTTTTGTCTAAGGTGTGAGGAAGGGATCTAATTTTTTCACTTGGAAAACCAACTACCCTAGTACCCTTTATTGAAAGACCCATTCTTTTTCCACTCAGTTTGTGTCTTTAATCTGCTGAAACACGCTCACTTCTGTTTCACCCGCTCTGCCTTCCTTCATTAGCCTACTTTAAACTCTTGGATGGAAATGACGAAAGGAGAAATTGATTTGAAAAGACTTGAAAACAATAAAGGAAAAGGTGAGATGCCTGGCTGGCTCAGTTGATAGAACATGTGACTCCTGATCTTGGGGCTGTGAGTTCAAGCCCCACCTTGGTTGTGGAGATAACATTTATCTTTTTTAAAGATTTATTTATTTATCTGAGAGAGAGAGAGAGAGAGAGAGAGAGAGCGCACACACATGCACATGGCAGGGAGGGGCAAAGGAGAGGGAGAGAGAGAATCTCAAGCCTGACAAGGGGCTTGATCTCAAGACCTGCAGATCATGATCTCAGCAGAAACCAAGAGTCAGATGGTTAACCAACTGAGCCACCACCCAGGTGCCCCTAGAGATTATGTTTAAAAAAAAAAAAAAGAGGGAGGGAGTGAAAGAAGGAAGAAATTGAGTCATGTAACCTAACCAAGGAAAAGACAGAGCTAACCATATCTCAGAAAATTGCATCCCCAGGCTCCAAAATCATTTAGACTTTTCCTGTCTGTATCTCTCATCTCCGTTTCTATTTCTGTGTTATCATTATTATTCAGACCAGCTGTCCTGAGGAGTCTGGGACTCACAGTGACAAATCTAGGCTCTCAGCCTTGCAGACTTTTAGCCAAAGAGGTAAGGGGGGCCTTTCACTTACTGGATCGATTTAGAAAAAGATATTACTGGCTACCTTTGGAACATGCTAGAAGCCCACTCACAAAAGATTTAAGCACAGAGGAAAGAAACCAAGCATTTATCTTGCCTTTCATTTATAACCTATACCTCAGCACAGAGTCAAGGAGGCCAAGCTTCTGCTCATATATTACCACAACAAATATGTAAAGAAGAAAACCTCCAAGTCTTATCTTTGGCTAATGCATGCCCACCTTATCAGGAACAATACCCGAGGGCAAGGCTTAGCGTCTTTCATCCACGTGTCTACACAGTGGATAGAAAACCCAGGCCTGCCCAGTCCTAGACCAGAGGTCAGCAAACTTTTCCTGAAAAGGACCAGAGGGGAGTATTCAGCCTTTGCGGACCAGAGGATCTCTACGTCAACTTATCTCTGCTCTGGAAGCAAGACGGCAGCAGTAACTGTTACACAAACAAGTAGGTGGGGCTGTGTTCTAATAAAACTTTATTTACAAACACAAATGATGGGCCTGTTGCCAACACCTATCCTAGACCAATGCTTTTGGAAAACTGAATCCATCACCAGAATGAGAACTGAATTAAGCCAGGAAATATGTGTTCTAGGATGCAATGGAAGGCTTTTTGTGTGTGGGGGGGGGGCTTCCTCAGTTTTCAGATCTGTAAAAGTGGAAAACAAGCAAGACAGGGTGGTTTCTGGGGTCTTCTCTGTCTTGACGTGCTAAGCTTCTGGGACCATCCTTCCTACCGCAGAGGTGCTTTACCTAAGGGAGGGGGCCCAACCCACATCTCTTCGTGCAGAGACCCAGCTGGCTCTACAACTTGGGTGGGGCGTGTTTCCCAGGAACTTGGCAGCCTGTGGCTTCCCCTGGACAGCCTGAGTCAGCTGGTAACTCACGGTCAGGCTTGGGAAGAAGGTGAAGGGGTCCTAGAGCAGAGAGGCCTTCTGAATCTTGGGGCCCTGGCCTGTCCCAGATTCTTCGACCTCCTTCAGGTGTGTCAGTCTCTCTGCTCTCACCCTGTGTGTGTTTGGGGAGGGGAAGGTACTCTGGGGAGTGAGAACAGAAAGCAGAGGAGAGTGAGGGGTCCGTAAGCTTGGAGCAAGGGAGAGAAGGGGCCTCTGCTCTACAAAGAGTGGCTGGCTCACTCTCTCTCTCTCTGTCTCACACACACTCATGCACACACACGCACACGTGCACGCGCACACACACACACTATTAGAGTTAAACAACTAGCATTTATTTATTTCCTTAGTTCTGGAGGCTGGAAGTCCAGGACAGGGTGCAGGCCAAGTCGGCTTCTGGCGAGAGCTCTCTTTCTGGCTTGCAGAGGCCATCTTCTCACTGTGTCTTCTCATGACCTCCCCTCTGTGCTCATGCAGTGGGTGGAGAGACAGATAGAGACAGAGACAGAGGGCGAACTCTCTGGTGGCTCTTCTCCTAAGGACCCTAATACAATCAGATCAGGGCCCCACTCTTTTTTTTTTTTTTAAAGATTTTATTTATTTATTTGACAGAGATCACAAGTAAGCATAGAGAGAGAGAGGAGGAAGCAGGCTCCCCGCTGAGCAGAGAGCCCGATGTGGGGCTCGATCCCAGGACCCTGAGATCATGACCTGAGCTGAAGGCAGAGGATTTAACCACTGAGCCACCCAGGCGCCACAGGGCCCCACTCTTAAACGACCTCATTTACCCTTAATAACTCCCGTAGAGGTCCATCTCCAAATCCCACTACACTGGAGTTTAGGGGGAACACAGTCTGTAACACACACACACACACACACACACACACACACACACACACATTCTACACAGACACCCAGAGGAAGAGCCGCACAGACCCTCTACGTGTCCACAGCCACACACACCAGCTCACAATCTCATAGGCTCAACTTTGCCTACCCCCAAAATTCACATGTGTAAGGCCTAACCCCCCTGCATGCTTGGAATGGTGGTCATTCCAATGGGCTCATTGCAGACCTAATTTAAAAGATGAGGTCATACTGGAGGAGGGTGGGCCCTTCGCCCAATACGACTCTGTCCTATAAGGGGGGGGGGGCCTTTGGACACAGAGATGCACACAGGGGGACACCATGGGAACATAAAAGCAGAGACTGGGGTGATGTGTCTATAAGCCGAGAAGCACCAGAAGCCAGGAGAGAGGCCTGAGACGGAAGGAACCAACCCTGCTGACCTCGGTTCCCCCAGAACCAAGAGAGAATAGATTCCTGTTGTTTAAGCCCACTGGGAGTCTGTGTTGCTTTGTGAGAGCAGCCGGGAGACCAGGAACCCAGGGAACGAGGGAGGAGGCAGGAGGCTCTAAGTCTCCAGCTTAGGCTGCACTGTCTTACAGGAATTCATCAGCAAAACACAGATCCCAAGATAAATGACTAAGAACTTCAAGATGATGAGTGCAGAGCAGGAAGCCCCAAGCTCAGGGTCCCTGAGGAACATGAGGACCCGAGGCACCAGTTGCCTGCCCTGCAGGCCCTTGGAGCTGGCCAAGTGTGTGCCCCAGCCTCTGCCAGCAGCTCCCAGGCTTGGTGCACATGAAGGAGATTCCCTTTTTCTCCCCTCGGCTCAGGCACAGCCCATGGCGGCTGACAAGGCGCTAAAGCCCCCGGGGGAGTTGCTGGGCAGGCGGGGGAGCCGTACCTCTGTTCCTCCTGTCGGGGAAGTCATTCTCTCTCAAACTCAGGAGCTCTTGGTGGCCATCTGTCCCACCATGTGGAGGAAGCCGGTCTTTAACGAGAAACCCGAAGATGACTCAGAGCATCGGTGGAGAGAGCCTGCAGCTTTTGTTTTCTTGATTCTGGCTGCTTCCAACCCTCAGCATCCCCCCTCTCCATGCAGCCCTCCTGTTCAATCATTCTGGGAACCCTCTGAGTCAAAAAATAATAATAATTAAAATAAATGACACCTGGAAAAGTTTTCGGGGTCGGAGCTAGTCCGAGAAGGGATTTTGTTATGAACAGCATCTGGACAAATACTGTTAAGATCGCTCGCTGGCCCTAACAGATACCATTTGTGGACACCCACCCTGGGATTCATCCCAAACCACAACTGTTTATTTGCTAAAATTCCAAATGCAGCATAGCAAGGGTCGTCCACTGGTGTTTTCCTAACTTGGGTCTTCCATGACCCAGGGGGCATGCTTGGGAAGAGGCTGGGGCTATGGAAAGTCTTTTGCTTTTAGATGGTGTTGGGTCTACGTCCGGGTATGTGAACCTAAGGAAGATTTCTTTAAAACTCCAGGTCTTGGGGGCGCCTGGGTGGCTCAGTGGGTTAAGCCTCTGCCTTCAGCTCAGGTCATGATCTCAGGGTCCTGGGACCAAGCCCCACTCTCTGCTGGGCTCTCTGCTCAGTGGGGTGCCTGCTTCCCCCTCTCTCTGTCTGCTGCTCTGCCTACTTGTGATCTCTCTCCCTCTGCCAAATAAATAAATAAAATCTTAATAAAAACCAAACAAACTCCAGGTCTCTACATCCTGGCCATAAAGCGGGAGAGAGATGGGATAGTGTTGTTAGCAGCAGTAGGACTTGCTGTCCCAGTTTCCCCAGGACTGGGGCTGGGGCGGGGGCTGCCCCGGGATGTGGGAAGGAGGAGTTTCACAGGACAGGGCTATTTCAGGGCTGAAACTGAGAAAGGCCTGGGCAAAGAGGACCAAGTTCGTTCCTCACCCTCACTGTAAGCGGAGGAGCCGTAAGCAGGAGTGATGAGAACATTGGCTCTCTCCTTCCGCCCCCGTTACCCTAACACACCCACGTCACAGGTCTGTGCCCTTGGGACACATCTGAGGCAAGTCTCATGACCTTCACCGTCATCTTAGGTAATAAAGGTGTCCAGTTAATCACATGCAAGGGAAAAATCGTGTCAGTTCAGCAATGGAAATATTTTTGACAGGTTGCCTGCGGCCGCAGTGGACATAATCAGCTTTTTCTTTATTTCCCCACCTGGACCTTCTGCTCCTCCCCTCCCCCTCCGCAGGCCACCGTTCTATCCTGGTGCCTGTAAGCGCATCTCCTCCACATGCTCACCCAAGGGCTGGAGCTCTGTCCTTGGGGTCAGTCCATTTCCAGCCTCTCCGCAGGGTTTGCCTTCCACCTCCAGGTGGCGCTGGTGGAAAGCACACGAGACACCGGATTCACTCATTCCGCCCCAAAAGTCCCCAGAGCTGTGAGCCACAATCCTGAGCCCTCCAGATGGTTCCATCTTGAGCCGGATCCCATTCCACTCTGAGCCGGCGCTGACCCCACACCGAATGCTCTGAGTGGTCCAGTGGACGCTTTCCCCCTCGAAGCTGGAAGTGAGAGACTGACCTGCTGCTTGCTCGCCTCCTGTGTGGGGACGCACAGCTCTTGAAAACAACACAACTCTTCTAGTTCCAACCTGGCTTTTCCACACCTTCGGGTGAACATGAACCCCACCCCGACCCCTGACCAGCACTCCTCAAGACCATCAAGGTCCTTCACATCATCAAAGTCATTCAGATCCTCAAGGTCATTCAAAACAAGGAGTCTGGGAGCTGTTGCGGTCAAGAGGAGGCACAGTCCATCAGTGTCATGTATCCTGTCACAGAAGACAGGACACTGAGCAAAAACTAAGGACATCTGAACAAAGCACAGACTCCAGTTAACAGCACTGTATCAAGGCTGGCTCATTAGTTGTGACAAATGCCATACTAATGTAGGATACCGACAATAGGGGGAATTGGTAACAGGTCATAGGATAAATGGGCCATTGTGTACTCTCTTTGCAATGTTTCTGTAAACCTAAAACCATTCGAACATTAAAAGTTTACTTGTGGGGCGTCTGGGTGGCTCAGTCAGTTAAGCATCTGCCTTTGGCTCCGGCCATGATCCCAGGGTCCTGGGATGGAGCCCTGCATTGGGCTCCCTGCTCAGCGGGAAGCCTGCTTCTCCTTCTCCCACTCCCCCTGCTTGTATCCCCTCTCGCTGTCTCTCTCTGTCAAATAAATAAATAAAATGATAAAATCTTTAAAAAGGAAAGTATCTATACCACGAGTAACTCAAAGCCAGGTGCTAAAAAGATGAAATAAAATCATACATTTTTTAAAAAATAAAGTTCACTTGTTAAAGGGTGAGAGAAAGCAGCAAGAGCGAAAGGACCGGGGAGAGGACAATTGGGCTCGATGCCCAGACCCTGCCCCCCGTGTCTCCGTCTGCCATTAAGGTCTTCTTCCCAACTGAGGCTGGGATGGTGGGGAACAGAAACCACCATCCCCGCTGTTCTCTGCCCAAATTTCCAACCTTACAGTCCATGGGCATGCCAAAACGAGGGCTGTTGTAGGTCACTTCGTTTGGGCTGGCTTGGTATAAACCGAGGCTAACCGAACAGAGGACCAGCGCTGGGAGCCGGCAGCTGTGGCCCTCAGAAGGCACGCGGTGGTGAAAACCTTCATTCCTGCGGCTCCTGCTTGCTCCCAGCTCTGCCGCTAGGTGGCGGCCCATGATTGCCTCCAGCCCAAGGAACATGGAGACGGGCAAGGCACCTGCGGTCCTCGCCCAAAGCCTAATGCCCAGCACAATGCCACTCAGAACTGTGACAGTGATTTCCTTCCAGAAGCCCAGTCCCATCCTGCGGGTGTCCACACCGATACCCTCATTTCCAGCCTCAAGCCATTTGCCCAGCCCCAGGGGGCTCCCCAAAGCGGAGCAGGAGCCACACACATGATACATGTAACATGGTAACAGTGTCCCTTTGCCCTGTTCCAAAGACCCCCGTTCTGGTTCTGCGGTTTCAGAAAGGCAGCAAAGCTGGGGAGGTCACCCTCTCTCCCCTGCTCTGTTTTCTGCCCCACAGTCGGTCTTTTGCTGACCCTTCAGGAAATAAGATCTAGTTTATTGCGACATCACACTCCCCAAAGCCACCCCCCACCGAGCTTCTCCCACTGCGAGTCCTCCCTGACGCGACAAAAACTCAGACCATGGGATTCCAACTCATAAAATAGAATTCCCGCGCGCTCCAGCCGCTCTGCTTCTGGGCACGTGCCCAAAGAATCAAAAACAGGGCACTTCAAGGTGCATATTTGTATCAGATATTTGCACACCCGTGTCCACAGCAGCACTGACGCTAGAAGCAATCCGTCAACGGGCGAACGGATAAACAAAATATGGCACATACGTGTGTATTAATCAGCTGACGAATTCGCATTAATGATTGATGGTTAATTCCGTGAGAGCCACAGCCATCACAGAATACCGCAGCAGCCGAAATTTGTTTTCTTGTAGTTCTGGAGGCTGGAAATCTAAGATCAAGGTGTAGGCGGGGCTGGTTTCTGGGGAGAGCTTTCTTTCGTGCTTGCAGAGGACTACTTTCTCAACTGTGTCCTCATGGGGCTTTGTCTCGGTATGAGGAAAGAGAGAATGTGAGCGAGCTCTGGTGTCCTTTCTAGAAAGCCACCAGCCGTATTAGATTAGGGTACCATCCTCCCAACCTCATCAAGCCTTAATTACCTCCTTAAAACCCCTGTCTTCAAATGTACTCACATTGGATGTGAGGGCTTCAACATACGAACTTGGGGCAGGCAAATTCTGTCCATAACACCCCATGATAAATATTACACAGCCTTCAAAAAGGAAGGAGCTTAGAGGTTTCCCATGCTACAACACGGAGGAGCCTCAAGGACACGATGCTCAGGGAAATAAGCCAGGACACAAAAGGACACATACTGGATGATCCCATTTCCGTGAAGTGCCTGGGGCTGTCAGATTCATAGAGACAGAAAGCAGCTGTCCGGGGCTGGAGGGAGAGGCGAGTGGCGACGGGTGATGCGTGACTGCTTCACAGATAGAGTCTCACTTGGAGAAGACAAAGTTCTGGAGGTCGACAAGCACGTGAACGGACTTCATGCCACCAAGTCCATCCGCTTTCAGGCTTTCTCTGTTCTTGGTGGGCATTGTACCTGTGGCGGTTAGACCCTGGTCCGGGAGGCAGGACACAGAAACCTGGCGCAGGCTCCCAGTCTTGAGCAAGCTCCTCCCATTTCTGGAATTGTTTATTTATCTAGCTACCTGACAAACATTTACTGAGTGCCTATGCTATACCAGCCTTTTTTTTTGGAAGGGCTATTACGATTTTTATAATCCCCACCTTCATGGAGCGTATATTCAAAGACAGGCAGAAACAAGTAAATACACATTTATAGGGCGCCTGGGTGGCTCAGTCAGTTAGGTGTCTGCCTTCAGATCAGGTCGTGATCCCAGGGTCCTGGGATCAAGTCCCACACTGGGCTCCTTGCTCAGCAGGATGCCTGCTTCTGCCTCTGCCTGCTCTTTTCCCTACTTGTGCTCACTCTCTTTCTGACAAATAAATAAATTACATCTTAAAAATAAATATTTATAGACTGTGATGAGTGTCAGGCTGGGTGTAAGTAGGGTCATACTTATAACATATAACAAATATAACATAATGGGTGTGTGGAGGAGAGGCCTTCCCTTCAGGAAGGGAGTTAGGGAAGGCTTGGAAGGAAGTGTGTTTACGAGAATTAGACTGCAAAGTTTCCAGCCATGAGGAATGTAAAGGGAATGACACTGGGACAGCCATTTCAGCAGGTACAAAGGCCCTGGGGCAGGAAAGAATTGGCATGTTCTAGTTCTAAAAACCCAGCACATGGCCACTGCTGCTGGGGCAAAGCGGGCTGGTCAGAACAAAGCCCAGGAAGGAATGTACCAAGCTAGATCACACAGAACCATGAGAAATCTGAATTTTTATCTAAGTAGGAAAGGAAGTAGAGCTTGGAAAATGTCTTCATAACACAAAAGGAAGACTTGCAAATTACTAGGCCCTCCTTATCTTATCTTTGGCTTTGCCCATCTCACACTGAGTATGTGCTCCTTCTTTATCCTCGAGGAGGCAGTGAATAAGGGTCAGAGCTGGTCTCCTCAGATTCTGCACGGTGCCCTCCTCAGACTCCCCGCAAACTTCTCTAGGCTCCTGTGAGTAGTGCTGCTGGGAACATTCATGTATAGGTCTTTGTCTGAGCTCCTGTTTTCAGTTACAGGAAACACCCCGGATTGGTCAATCCACAGAGACAGAAAGTAGATGAGTGGCTGCTGGGGACTGGGAGGAGGGGGGAAATGGGGAGTGGCTGTTTGGTGCAGACAGGGTTTCCTTTGGGGACATGAGATGCCTTGGAACCACACTGAGAATGTACTAAATGCTGCTGGATTGTTTGCTTAAAAACGGCGAATGGTTAATTTTAGATTATATGAATTTGCCCTCCATTGAATAAGTAAATAACCTTGTAAACATCGCAAAGGCTAAACAGACACCTCTGCGGGCCTCCTCTGTCCCTCCGGCCATGGGCTTGAATCTTCTTCAGGCTTTAAAAAAAGATAAAAAGACAAACATTACACAGAAAAATAGACACAGTTCGATTCTATTTACATGAAGTTCAAACGTAAGCAAAATGAAACAACACTTTCTTTAAAGAGTAGAATTATAGTTTTGCAAAACTACAAGGAAAAGGGAAGGATTTATTCAAAATCCAGGTTGTGGCTGGTAGTCTTGGAGCTGGGCACTGAGGTGGAGATGAGCTCAGTTAAGAGCCTAAGCACGGCTTCCAAGATCCGAGTTCTTTATCTCAGCCAGCGTTCTAAGAAAGCGAGTGTTTTTTTATTCTGATTCTTTAAATGGGATGTTGGGTTCTTACACACGCTTTTGCATATATGATGCATTCCACATTTAAAAATAAATGTGGGCTGAATTTCAGAAAGACACTTTCGGACATCGGGTAAAACGTTAGCAACGGGGGGACCTGAGAGAAGAGTATGTGGGTCTTCTGTGCGTTATTTTGATCCTTGCAACATCCCTGTAACTTTGAAATTACATTCAAAAAGTTGCAAAATGGATTCAGAAAGGACAGGATTGTAGATTTCAAGACGATTCTATTTTCCTTTACTGCAAAAAAAAACCCAAAAACAAAAAACAAAACACAAAACAAAAACAAGAGGAAGAGAAGCAAGTTAATGTTTCTGCAAATTATCCCACGGTATGATGTGGTTCCCATTACTGGTCTTTGGTGGGTCTCCATTCCCTGCCCCCACCTCTGAGAAGTCCACACGGACCCTGGGCAAGAAAGAGGGTGCAGAGTGCAGGCCCCACGCCATGAGCCATTCCCAAGACCGGAGGACTCTCCCTCTGCAGGCGGACATCTCTCAGAGCCTCCCTGAGCCAGCTGGGCTCAAAGTCAAGTAGAAAAAAAAAAAGAAAAAAAAAAGCGGGGGGAGGGGATTGCTGATTCCACTCCCTGGCTTTTATCTGAGTTTATAATTACACGTTCATTAGTGTGATTATGTGATTAATATCTGTTTTCATCACCAGACTGTCAGCTCTTCGGGGGGCCCCATTTTTGCTCTCCACTGTACGCGGGGCCCAAAGTGCCACTTGGTAATAAGAGCAGCAGGGCGGATGGAGGGGGGCCCAGGGGCTGAAGCTCTGCAGGGATTAGGATGGCGGGACTCTTGGCAGTGGCTCTAGAAGGTAAGCCCTGAGAGGAGCTCTCCAAAAAAGAATGCAGAAGTGGAACCCCAGCGGCCCGGCTCAGGTTTCCGTGGCCACTGCCCCACTACTCCTCTGTCCGTCCAAGGAGGATGGGAACCCCCCATCTTCAGCACGACACTGGCTTCAGTACATCAGGAAATGAAGAGAGGGTCCTGCCAAAGAGGGCCCCATGGAGCCTGAGACAGGGGTGCAGGCCCGGCAAAGCAACAGAAGGCCACCCCATGTTTCCTGGATGAAAAACAATCTCCCCAGTGAGGAGGCTGCTGGGAACCCCGTGATAATTTGCAATTATATATACGTAATTATTTATGTCCTATAACATGTCACGTTATATAAAGATTATGTTTCACGTTATGTTATAAATATTATGATATGTTTATACATTAGATATTATATTTTACCTGTGTAATGTTATGAATACTATATGTATATGATAGGCTAGTACTGTAACATTTATATAAAGATTACTATAACATATAATGATGTTACATTATATAGTTACATAATACGTAATTGTATTTATAATGTATAATCAAATATAGAAATGCATAAGAGAATATAGTAACATTTAAAGATAATACCCATAGTATTATTAATATAGTAACAAGTGACTATAAAATACTCATATGCTATATATAATACTGACATAATATATAACATTATATATATAATTGTATGTATAAATAGAGCAACATTTAAAGGAATCAATCTCTGGGTATTAACATATTTGTATTCATAAATTTGTTTAAAATTTATTTTTAGGGGCACCCGGGTGGCTCAGTGGGTTAAGTGCCTGACTTGAGCTCAGGTCATGATCCCAGAGTCCTGGGATTGAGCCCCGCAGCCTGCTTCTCCCTCTCCCTCTGCCCATCTCCCCCATCCTGACTTGTGCTAGCTCTCTCTCGCTCTCTCAAATAAAATCTTAAAAAAAAAAAAAGATTTTATTTGTAAGTAATCTCTACATTCAATGTCAGGCTCAGGCTCATAACCCTGAGATCAAGAGTTGCACGTTCTCAGGCATCCCTGCGTCCTTAAAAATCCCTAAGTATTTTTAAATGTTTAAAAGACTTTGGCTGTTGAGAAATAACAGATTGGCTTTGGCTTTTCCTGTGTAACTGAAGAATGCACTCAGGTTGTGATTCTGGGGTTGAAATACATACCTGGTCTTCACAAGGCTCAAGGTCAGCTCTTTGGCCCCACAGGATGGGAACCCTTGACCCAGGGCTTCCTTCCCCTCTGGTGCCCGCTGCTGCTGCTCCAGCTCCTACCAGCATTCTGTTCATGTGGTCACTGCATTCCCGAGAGGACAGCTCTCCGGCCTCCCTCAGAGCCCTGGGGATGTACATCCCCTCCCGCAGTCTCCTGGAGGCAATAGAGGCTTAGCCATTATGCACCTCGGCGGCCCTCAGCCTCTCCCGGACCGGTCCCAGAGCCACGAGCCCAACTTTAGGACCTGTTCCCAGGTCCTGCTGGAGCCACCCTCACAGAGTACCACAGACTGCGCTGTCCCTGCTCTGGAGGCTGGAAGCTCAGGGTCCTCACATCTCAGGGCTGGTGTTTTTTTTTTTTTTTTTTTTTTTGAGGACCGTGGCGGGAGGATCTGGGCCAGGCTCTCTCCGGGGCTCAGAGGTGACTGGCCACCTTCTCCCTGTCTCTTCCCTAGGGCCTGTCTGCATCCTGATCTCCCCTCCATACGAGGACACCAGTCCCTGGACTAGGGTCCACCCCGACAACCTCATTTTCACTTCATCACCTCTGGACAGACCCTCTCAGCAGATCAGGTCTCATGCTGAGGTCCTGAGCTTAGGACTCCAGCATAGAGGTGGAAGGAACGCAGTTCAACCTACAATATTCGTGCTCTAGATCGCTGCATTTTCTTACCACTGTCTGTGGGTTTCTTGACATGTGACTTCGGGGCTAAGTAAAATGTCACAGGTTTCTGGAGAGCACAAGGGGAGTCACTTTTCTCTACCCCAGGATGCACAATCACACCCAAACAGACTCCAAATAAAAGCTGTTAAATTTCTAAATCTTTAATCCCAAACCGACCATAGCAAGGTCAGACCCAAAGATTTCCCCTCCCCTGGTTCCCCAAGGTTTAAAATTAGGTTGAAGAGGTCTCTCCCACAAGTGAACACATCCAGATCAAGAAAACGAATCGGTCCAACTCCCTCCCAAGACACCCTGGCCTCATCCCCGCCACCCCACTCCCTCATTACCCCATCAGGTCCCCCTCCCCCCCCACCTTCCCTGGGGACCCTCATTTGCAAAAAACCTCTCCCCATCCTACCCCCAAGCATCCCAATTCAGCCACGGAGAAGAACATATTCACAGAGGGAAAAGATGAGGCAGATGCAGGTCTGTGCAAACCCCATGTGCCCCACAACAAGGCGAACACAGTCTTTCCAGGATTGGGGGGGCAGATTTTGGGGGATAAAATGGAGAAAAGGAAGGGATTAGAAGTAGCTTGCACAAGGCACAGAGGTGGTTCTAGGCGGCCCTGTGCCCCTGCTTGGGGCAGAGTGAGCCCCAGGGCCAGGGAGGTAAGGTGAGCAGGAGAAAGCAGCCGCCCCCCAGCAGCAGGACCAGGCTGGCCCCCACCCCACAGCCCAGGGACCAGGAGTATTCGTAGGTCAGGGCAGGGGCAGGGGGAGGCTCAGGACTGACTCTCCGCATGAGGGCTTGCACGGAATGCCGGAACACCTCCAGGCTGACCAGGAGCAGCAGGCCTGTGGGGAGAAGACAGGCATGGTGCTCAGGGTCCCCCGGGGGAAATCCCCCCACCTGGATCTGAGCTTTTCCCTAACATGCCCCATCTCGTGCTCTTGTCACCCCCCCATTCATCCAACCGCCCCTTACTAAACACCTACTACACAGCACCCACAGTCTGGGAAGCTGGAGATACAGAAGGAACACAACACAAACTGAGAGGGACAGAAGGACAGAGGGACAGAATGGTGGCCACCGGGGGCTGAGGGACCAGGAGAATGTATGGGGGCTGCTTCTTCACGGGGCAGAGTTTCAGCTGGGGAAACACGAAAGTGAAAAAGGGGTGGAGATGGAGAGCGGGGCTGGCTGCTCCATGGAACAGACCAGCCACAAAAATGGATGAAATGGTAAATTTCATGTTGTGTGTGTTTTATAGCTTTAAGAAAGAAAAAAGCAGGGGGCGACTGGGTGGCTCAGTCTGTTGAGCATCCTGCTTGACTTAAACTCAGGTCATGATCTCAGGGCTGTGGGATCGAGCCCTGCGTTGGACTCCACGCTAGATGTGGAGCCTGCTTCAGATTCTCTTTCCTTCTGCCCCTCCCCCTCCTTCAAACAAACAAACAAACAAACAAACAAAGCCAGCCTTGGGATCAAGAACAGCAAAAATCAAATGACAACTCCATTTTAAAATATTTTTTAAAAAAAGAAAAAGAAAAGAAAAGGGGTGTCTGGCCGGCTCAGTTGGTAGAATGTGCAACTCTTGATCTCAGGGGTTGTGAATTCAAGCCCCACATTGGGTGTAGAGTTACTTAAACCAAAACCAAAAACAAAACTCCATCAAGGCTTTTGGAAAGAGTGATGATGGAATCTGAAACAGTCCGACTCATGGGAGCCCAGAGTAGAGCGTGGTTGCCAAGGGCTGGTGGGGAGGGGAGTTGGGGAGATGTGGGGCAAAGGGCACAGAATTCAACTATGCAAGGCGAATGAGTTGTGGGGATCTGAGGTCCAGCTGGGTGACTATGGTTAGCAACACTGTATCCTACACTCGAAATCTGCTACAAGACTAGGTCCTCAGAGTTCCCACCATGCACACGAAGGCAGCCATGTGAGGTGACAGATAGAGTTAATTAGGCTGACCGTGGTTATCATTTCATGACAGGCAGGTATACCAACACATCAAGTTGGACACCTTGAAGACCTACGATTTCCACTCATCAACCATACTCCAGGAAAGCCCATTCATCATACCCTAATGAAGAAGTGGGATCATAAAATGAAAAGAAAGGCAGTCAAGTAGCAATGCAATTTGGTTAAAAACAACAACAACAAGAGAATAAGAACAAGACAGACAAAGACGCTAACCTCATGGAGCTTATGTTCTACTCGGAAGAGACAGGTGGTGAGCAAGTAAACAAAAGCTTGCAAAACTCAGCTTCCCGCAGGAGGCAACGAGGAAGCATAAATCCACGAGGCAGGTGAGTGTGGTGGGAAACATGAGAAAAAGCAGCCAAACCTCAGCTTGGGCCAATCTTCACTTCCCCTTCAGAAATAGGGACTTACATTGCCAGACCTTCTGATTTTTCAAGGATAGCTGGAATTGCTTAAATGATGACTGTTTTTATGGAAATTCGCCCAACCTTTAAACACTTGCTCAGAGACATTTTTACGCACTGCCCGCCAAAGTACGTTTCTGGGTCATTGCTGGCTGTGGGCTGCCAGGCTGTAACTTCCAAAGTAAACACATGAGGAGACAAGATAATTTCAGACAGTGATGTGTGCCGGGAAAGGAGATAAATACAGGGTGAGGGGAAGGGGAGTGGCATCCAGGGGTGGAGCAGGGACTTTAAGATGGTGCCACCAAGAAGAGCCATTTGAGCAAGACCCGAAAGATAAAAAAGAACCAGGCATACACAAAACTAAGTGAGAGCTGTTCCAAGCAGAGGGAGCAGCTGGTCGAAAGGTCCTACGGCAGAACGAGTGCAGGGTGTTTGGGGGAAAGAGAGAAGGTCAGTGTGGCTGGAGCAAAGAGAGTGGGGAGCAGAGAGTGGCGGGTGATGGAAGTAGAGAGGCCAGCAGAGGTCAGGTCATGTAGGACTCTCTGATGGTCATCCATGAGTCATGGGTCCTAGCGGTCTCCTCGCTCTGACCCTGAGTCTGGCCCCAACCTCAGTCTCAGACCCTCCTCTCTCCCGGCACTCTGCTTCCCTGTGCGGTTTTATCAGGGGACTAGAGAATGCAGCCAGGAAACTCTGTCCTATGGGTCACTGGCTCCCCGCTGAGGCCTCCTTGGCCCCACGCAGCTCAGTTTAAGGGACTGGAGTACAAGAGCACTGGGACCAGGAGGAGACGTTCTCCAGTCCCCTTTCTTCCTTGGCTAATCCACACATCCTTCACTCATTCAACAGACCTTCCCTGAGCTCTCATTGTAAACAAGACTAACGAAGACCCTGTCCTCCTGGAGCTCCATCCCAAAGGGAGAATTGGACAATAACCAGGTAGATGTATTGCTGTGGGCTGAATTGTGGCCCCAGAAGTTCGTGTGTTGGTGTCCTGACCCTGTAGTTTCTCAGAATGTGACTATATTTGAAGATAGGATCTTTAAAGCAATAATCAAATGTAAATGAGGCCAATAGGGCCCTCATCCAATATGGAGAGCAATATGACTAATGTCCTTACAAGAAGAGGTGGTGAGAACACAGACACACAGAGTGATGATCGTGTGAGGACACAGGGAGAAGACGGCCATCTACAAGCCAAGGAGAGAGGCCTTGGAGGAAGCCAGCCCAGCCCACACCTGGATATCAGACCTCCGGCCTCCAGAACTGTGAGAAAATACATTTCTGTTCTTTAAGCCCCTTCCCTCCCCTCAGTCTCTGGTATGTTGCCATGGCAGCCTGAGCAAACAAATACATACATAAATACATAATTTCGGGTATTGATCGAGTTTGCGGGGGAAGAAAAGGCAAGGTAGGGACATACCAGGTAGTGGACCTACTCTAGACAAGGTGGTCAACAGTGGTCCCTCTGAGGCGATAATATCTGGTCAGAGACTTAGATGATTCGAGGAAAGAAGACACGGAAAGATTTAGTGGAAGAACATTCCAGGCTGAGGAGACAGCAGTGCAAAATGCTCTGAGGAAATGAGCTTGGAGTATCTGAGGGGGAGTGGAGAAGCCCACATGGCCAGAGTGGAGGGAGCGAGTGGTAAGAGCTGAAGTCCCACATAGTCAGGAGCCAGGCCACATAAGACCTTGGAGCCACATTATTCTAATGGTAGTAATTTATTGTTACTCTATTGGCCTTTGAACTAGGTAGGAACCACAGTATGATTTGCAGTTTGAAAACATGACTAACCCCAAAGTCAAAAAAGGTAGGACTTGGCCATGGTCTATAGTCTGTGGACCCCTGGCCTTGACACGCTAGCTTTGTGCCAAGAATCTAACCAGATGCTGTCATGTCTCATCTCTTCCCACTAGATCTTACGAGATATGTATTATTGTCATCCCCGCTCTATAGATGGGAAGTGGAGCTTGGGTTTGAGGGAAGCCAGGTCTACTCCTTACACTATTCTGTTAGGCACATCACTCTACCTCCTCCTTGACCAAGCCTGACATCCCTTGTATGACCTAGAAGGGTCCATGTGATCTGGCCCTTGCCTACTTCTTCAGCCCCCTTTCGGCTGCTCTTTCCACCCTCTAATAGAGGGTAGAGAGTAAGATTTCTTTCAGCCTTTAGATGCACCAAATTCTTTCAAGCCTGGAGCCTCATATGCAGCTGTATTTACATTACACTTCTTCTGAGAAGACCTCCCTGATCACTGCCACTTAATTCAATATCACATCTCCTTCTTATACATTTCCTTCATACTCTGTTCATTTATAGCATTTACCACAGCTGGAATTATCAACATATATTAATTCATATTAGTACTGTCTGACCGGCCAATTTCTATCTCCCTCACTAAACTATACATGCACGAGGGCAGGAAACTTGTCTGTCTCAGAGCTCTAACACATGAACAACACGTGATGTGTATATTTTATGAAGAGAAACAATATAACCCAAATATGTCCCTTTATCTAAGGAGACCTTAGAAACACAATCTGCACAGTCCCTGATACCCGATATAACCAAAGCACCTACAGCATCAAATCCGCCCCCTCACTTTCATCTGCCTGTACAGCCTGCAGAAAATTTCATGCCTGAGACTTCCATAAAACACTTTTCTATCCACACCTCCATGGCACCCCCAGGAATAACCCGGGTATGAGTTCAGTAATAACAGCAGCACCAAATCCCTACCATGCTGTAAATTCCATGAGAACAGGGACATGTTGACCTCATTCATCATTCTATCCCCCAGTGGTTCCTAACACAGCATCGAGCACTTACAAGATATCAAAAAAATACTTGTTCACTAATTAGATGGATGAACAGATGGAAAAATAGATTAGATGGAGAGGAGGAGAGAGAAGGGGAGAATGGAAAAGGAAGAAGAGAGTGGGAGGGGAATTAATGAATTGATAGATGGATGCCTGGATGGACGGATGGGATGGATATTTGACAAATGGATGTTTGGATGAGTGAGTTTGGGGATATAAGAACACTTGGGCTCAGAGATTAAAAAAAAAAAAAGATTTACCAGATCACGTGACTCTTCAGAAATTGGGATTCCAACCCAGATCTTTTGATTCCCTGGTCCATCTTTTATACCAGGATCCGCCTCACTCTCCATGCTCCAGCCATACTGGCTTTCTTTCAAGACCTTAACTTCATCAAATTCTGTCTAGCTTGGTTACTCAGGGTAACTCTCTAACTCTCTGCTTTAAACCAAGGATTCTTATTATGCACTCTCCCAGAAATCTACTTTCCTTTTACTCTATAGCACCTAGAAGTTTATAATGGTGGGATGACCTGTGATATTTCTGTGTCCTTAACCAGATGATAATCTCCATAAGGGAAAGCACCTTTCTGTCTTGTACACTCTGATAGGACCTCTACATACATGTACAAATGTATTGTGTGTACTGTGTCTGTGTGTGCACAAAGAGTAAAATGAACACACGAATTAATGAAAGAAAGGAAGGGACATGACTGAACTCCCCCCCCCTTATTTAGGAAGATACCTAAGGCAACAAAATAATAAAAATTGGCCGTTATTATTTTCCAATCATACGTTCGTGCTCTCGAAGACTCATCATGTCTCTCTCACCTTGCATCAGGATCTACCTCTCTTCTTGTTAGAGTTACCCTGTACCTTTGTGCAAGATTTGGCCTGCTTTATGCTCTGACCTTCATTCTGTTCCTCAAACTTGTTAAGTCTTTTACAGCCTCTTGTATGTGCTAAACCTTCATCACCATCATCATCACCATCATCGCCAACATCGCCACAAACATCACCAATTTTGCCACCACCTCTGTCACCACCACACTCTGATAGGATGATTCCTATTCATTCTTCAATTGTCAGCTTAAATATCATCTTCTCTGAGTTTCTCGGACATACCCTGACTGCAATACATTCCCCTAATAGGCTTTATCCTGACTCTCGTCACAATTATGGTTGTAATATGTGTAATTACTCATTACGGTCCAATTGTTTTTTATATTTTATTTATTTATTTGACAGAGCGAGAGAGCATAAGCAGGGGGAGCAGCAGAAGGAGAGGGAGAAGCAGGCTCCCTGCTGAGCAGGGCACACAATGCAGGACTCCATCCCAGGACACTGGGATCGTGACCTGAGCTGAACGCAGACTCTTAACCAGCTGAGCCACCCAGATGTCCCTGGTTACTGTCTAATTCGGTCAGAATCTAGGCTCTGTGAGGGACAGACACCATATGTCTTGTTAGTCTTGTACCTCCAGCCCTTAGCACAGCACATGGACTATAGCAAGTGCTCAGTAAACACACAAAGCATAACTAAGTGAAGCTAATATAATTAATGACTTTTATATCTTTCTTAGAAAACATTTGATCCAATGAGGACTATATTAACAAGATGTAACATTTTTTTTGGACCATCTACTCCAAGAATACAACAGTCCTTAAAGACCCCAGCTCCAAATCTAAAAGAATGTTTGGAGACCTTCCAGTTCTCAGTGAATAATAGGGCTTAGAACCCTCACATTTGAGCCTACAATAGCCCTTGTGCTTCTCAGAATCCAACAATGCTTAGAGATGTCCTCCAACTTCCTAGTATACAACAGTGCTTGAAGACTCCAGGTTGAACCTGGAGATGCACCCTCCCACCAATTCCCAGCCAACAACAGGGCTCAGAATTCTCCTATGTTTGAGACCACTATAAACGTTGAGCTTCTCCAATCACCAGCATCCAACCCAGCATGCAATAATCCTTGGAGACCCTTGGCCCAAATTTAAAATTGATCCCCAGACAACAACAAAACTTGGAATTCTCCCATTTTGTAGCATACTATTGCCCATGGGTTTCCCTCAACTCTCAGCATGCAGGAGTGTTTGGGGACCCTTCCCCCCAGCATACAACAGTGTTCAGCACACCCTACCTCCCAGGATGCACAGTGCCTGGAGAACCAACCTCCCAGCATGCAACAGTGCCTAAAGATCCAACCTTCCAGCATGAAACATTGCCTGGAGACCCAACCTCCCAGCATGCAACAGTAGTTGGAGATCTAACCTCCCAGCATGCAACAGTGCTTGGACACCCTACTTCCCAGCATGCAACAGTACCTGGAGATCCAACCTCCCAGCATGCAATTCCCTCAGTCTCCAGGCTCCCAACCCTCACCTGAGAGGCCAAAGCAGACAGCTCCAACTCGGAGTAGGAACTCTGCACCTTTGCTGAGCACCATGATGACACAGAGGCACCCCAAGGCCATGACTGCCAAGCCTAGGACCGCTATCACTGCAGCTGCCAGATTCACCTCTGCAAGGCGAGGAAAGGGAAGAAGCAGAGAACATGGGATGTAGGAAGATCTCCCCTATAGGCACCCAGAACTAAGAAGATGGAAGATTCAGAACTAGTCAAAACTTTTCAGGTAGATCATCCAGTCCAATATTACGCTTACACTGTTGAAGGAACTAAGACTCGCAGAGGGCCAGGGATTTGCCTGAGACCCCAGAGCAAAGAGGAGATACAGCCGGGATACAAAGGGAAAAGGAACATCATTACTTATGATCTGGTCCCTGTTTGCTTACAGGTGAAGCAACTAAGACAGTGGACATGTGGGTGACAACAGAGAAGAGAGTATGTTACAGTGGAACGGTCCAAGTCTGAATTCTCCCCAGCCACTTCCTCACTGGAAGACTGTAGTAGAAATCACCAAACCTCTTTGAGCCTTGGTTTCCTCCTCTAGAAAATCAGGATCAAAATCTCTATTTGATTGGGTTGTTGTAAGGATTAGAAATCTAATGTGCCCAGTGGAGCGCCTGGCACACAGTAGGTGTTCTGAACACGGGCACACTGATGACTTCCTCTCCCAGACAGGCACAGAGACTTGCCTGAGCTCACTGAGCACAAAGACAAGACACAAAGGAGGGAGACCCACTCTACTAAGCACAGAGCAGCACACTGTCAGTTTTAGCTGCATTGTCACATTAAATCCTTACAAAGACTGGATAAGAGTCATGATACGACCAAAGTCCCTTTACTGGTGGGAGGGATACTGAGACACTGGGCTGATGGAGAGGCTGTGGTTGTAGCAGAAAGGGGAAAATTCTAAGAGTCCCATTATTCAGTATGTGTGTGGTCTATGTGCGGTCTTTTCATTTTAAGTGGATTTAAATTAAAACAAAATTTGGGGTGCCTTGGTGGCTCAGTGGGTTGAATGTCTGACTCGATTTTTTTTAAAGATCTCACCCTATTTGAGAGAGAGAACAAGTGTGGATGAGCAGGGGAGGGGGCAGAGGGAAGCAGGCTCCCTGCTGAACAGGGAGCCTGATGTGGGGCTCCATACCAGGACCCTAAGATCAGGACCTGAGCTGAAGGCAGAAGCCCAACTGACTGAGCCACCCAGGTGCCCCATGAAGGTCGGACTCTTGATCCCAGCTCAGGTCTTGATCTCAGGGTTGTGAGTTCAAGCCCCACATTGGGCTCCATGCTGGGCATGAAGCCTACTTAAAAGCAAACAAACTCCAAATTAAAAACAAAAAAACAAAAAAACCTAGTTTCTGGTGGCTCAGTTGTTAAGCCTCTGCCTTCAGCTCAGGTCATAATCCCAGGGTCCTAGGATCGAGTCCCACATTGGCCTCCCTGCTCAGTGGGGAGTCTGCTTCTCTTTCTCCCCTTGCTCCTCCCCCCTGCTCATGCTCTTTCTCTGTCAAATAAATAAATAAATTCTTAAAACACACACACACACGGAGTTTCTCCATCACACTAGCCACATTCCAAGTGCTCAGCAGCCACATGGGGCCAGTGGCTACCATACTGGTCAGCAAAGATAACATTTTCATTTCATGGAAGATTCATCAGAGATCATTGCCTAGGAGTCAGGACTATTTGGGTTTGAATTCTGCCACTGCCTCTGCCACTTCCCGGGAGAAGTAAATGTAACCATTTCTGGGCCTCCATTTTCTCATCTGGAAGATGAAGACAGAGCCGCTGCCCCATGGGGTCATACAAGGGACCAGAGTTCTTAGAAAGGAAACCTTCAGCGCTGTGCTTAGCATGTGACGAGCGCACATCACTAAGATGTTGAAGTACTTCCCACAGAAAGGGGCTGCGGCCTGCCTGAAGTCACACAGCACGTGACAAAGGCAGAGCTGGGGCAGAAGCATCAGGCACAGAGGGGCCCTCCCAAAGATGGGACCTCCCCAGGGCAAAGCAGAGAAGACAGTGTCATCAAGAACTCCTCCAGCATGGCCAGCCTATCCCCTCACCCCCACTCCCCCACCACAGGGTACAGTTCTCACCTTTCTTTGTAGTTCTCTGGAAGATGCGTGCATTTTCCCCCGTGGTAAAGAATTTAAAATAGGTACAGTTTGCTTCTGTGGGAGCAGGAGAGAAAGAGGTGGTGACATGGAAGTTGCTAGGCTAAGGTCAGGATGGACATTTAGCATCACTCACAGCAGCCCTAAAAATAGTTCATCCGCATTCCCGACAGACACAGGACACAGATGATGCTCGGAGGAGGAAAAACCACCTGCCGTCTCCTAGCTATCAAGGGCTCGGGCTCCAGTCTGCTCTGAGGCCCAGATCCGTGGCCTCGTGAGGGCCATTGACCTCTCTGGGGCCTCTGACTCTTTCTCTATAATATGAGAAAACAGTCTCGTTCCGGGCTCCACCATATGGGGTTGCTGAGGGCCACGTGGGATTAGAAACAATGATCGCTTTATTCAACAAAGGACACCAAGATATGGGGAACAGAAGGCTAACAGACTCGGAAGAGATTCTCATCTCAGAGAGAATTCACTCCTGCAGGTCAGCAAGAAAAGAGAGGGAAACCAATTGAAAAATGGGCAAAGGATAGAAATAGTCAATTCACAGAAGACGTCTGAATGACTCACAAGGATATGAAGAGATGCTCCACCTTCCCAGGGATCCCAGAAATGCAACTTAAATCAGCAGGAGAACGCCACTTTAGATCAATTAGATTGGCAAGTATTAAAAGGATAATATCAAGCAGTGGGAAGAGAAGAGGAAAGAGCTGGGAGTATACACTCGTGTTTTTTGGAAAGCACTCCGACGTCCTTCACGAAATGAAGTACATTGATAACCTAACCTATAGCCCAACAATTTCATCTCCGGGTGCGTGCCCAGGCGAACACCAGGAGCAGGAACATACATGTGCATGTTCGCTGCAACACTGTTGCTAATAACGGGGAATCAGAATCAGCCCAAGCATCCATGTCTAGGGGCTCAAGTAAGGGTGAGGGACTGGCTCTTGAGCAAATCTCTGCAGCGCACAGTAGCCAAGAATTAGAGTAACAAAGCCATGCGGGGAGACCTGAGCAAGTGTTGAGAAAAAAAAATCATAAACAGGAAAAAAATCCACGGCATGGTATCATTTATGTAAATTAAAACACAGACAGATATAAAGAACGCTCAGTATTTTCCAAGTTAACATGTATATTCGTGTGTGCGTACCCAGCCCTTTAAAGAGCCGAGTTAGAAAGGAATGGTGGGAGGACGGGGAAGAACAGCATCTAAAATAAAGCACGAGAGGGATCTTGGGAAGGCAACTGGTGACAACTGTGGTGTCAGCCGAAGAAGAACCAGATTCGTCCGACTTGGTGTACCTGAGGCCCAAGGACACCGAAGCTTTAAAAGGGTGGGAGAGGGGGCATTTTCTGAACTGCATTTCAAAACCAGCACCTCTCAGAGAGTTCGCCTGGCCCCATGCTCTCCTTCTACAGATGGGGAAACTGAGGCATGGGAAGGCAGACAGGAAGAGAGGTTCATGATGTAGGAGAGGGGGGCTGGGTGGTCTGGAGAAGGAGAAAGGAACTGACCAAATTGTGGAGTGACAAGAAATAAGGTGCTGAGTCAGGCGATTTGGGGGGAGACCCCACAGCCGTGCCCCACGGGAAGGCGAGGGGCAGGTGGGGTCCCATCCAAAGCAGTTTGACGGGAGTCCTTACCCCGCAGCGGCCGCAATCCTGCAGCAGCAAGAAGTAAAAGATGCTTCATGCAGCAGAGCAAAGGGTGAGGCTGCTTATTTTGTAGCAGTCTGTGGGGGACAAAGGGTCTTCGTCCACGAGGGAAAGGTGAAGTCCCATCTAGAGAGTAAGAAGGTGTGGTACATCTTTCTGAGACAGTGCGGGCTGCCTGGCCTCCTGTTTTGGCTACTCATGCTTGAGGACCTCTCACCTCTGACTCCGGATGGCATAGCCCATTTGGAAAAGAGCAGGATGGCTCACACACACCCTTCTCCCCACACAGCCCAGGGAAATATGAGAGCCTTTTGAAGGGTAGGGCAACGTGTGGGATAGTCCTGAGATAATGGAAGTTGTGAGTTTCTGGAGGGTCCCCTGGAGGGTCAGGAGTGTGGGAGGATGGAGACCGTCCTGGGAGGAAGCAGAAGTCCTTTTTGATCAATGGGGGTGGGGGGGGCGGGCATCAAGGGATGTGAGGAATCCTGCCTTGTGCAGTGAGCTTGGGGCAGGGGGCATCCCCTCAGGGGACAGCCAGGGCCTCTGGGACATCTTTGTGGACTGGTGAGATGCAATCCAGTGTGGTTGTTAAGAATAGAGACAACCAGCGTTCAAATCCCCTATGACTAGCCCAGGTGCAGAGATAAAGCCGCTTAACCTTCCTCACTCCTCATTCCTGGCTTCTGTAAGATGCGGATGATACCTCGTACCTATCCAGAAGGTTGCTACGAGGATATGAGGATTAATGAGTTCACACATGTGAAGTACTTCAAACAGAGCCTGGGGGCATAAGCCTCCAAGCATATTACTCAAGCATAGGATTCCCAGGGCAGCTCATTTGGTCAACTTTTGGGAACTTCCTGCCTGAGACACCACGGGGCAAACAGAAAAAACAAAAAATGAGCCCATCTGCAGAAGCGAAGCGTTTAATCCAGACCCTGAGGGGGTGGGGAACTCACACAACAAGGGGTGCTGGGCGTCTCACTTTGCTCTCAAGGACTTGGGACGTCCTATTTGGGACCCTATGGATGTAAGACAGCACATCTAGATAAGTGAGAAGGGAAATCCCATCCGGAGCCCAGAGGGGTAGAGGATCTTCTCTGAGGGGCACTGAGGTGCTGGGAGGGTAGAGTGCTGGAGATGTCATGTGGGTGATCAAGCCCGTGACAACCCGGCTGGACCGCGAGGGGTGTGGGATACAGAGCAAGAGCCCGCTGGGGCTCCCAAGGGGTATAGGATGTCCCACTGGTGTACATGCCCCGTCGGGGAGAGTGTGAGGTATGGGATAGCTCTCTGGCATCGGCAGGGGTGAAAGGGCATTCTGCAGGACAGTGAGGGTTGTGGGGTGTCTGTAAGAGAAAGTAAGAAAGGCCAGAGGGTCCAGTCTGGACACTCCGGAGTGGGAGGGATGGAGATGAAGCTGCACGTTTCCCGGAGGCATCAGATCTCCCCTGGGATGTTGCAGGGTGTCTGGCAAACCCCAACTCTCTCTCCAGGCGCACAGGCTGTGTCAGGAGTGCGGGTGCTTCTGGGGAGTGCAGGCTGCTTGCGTTGCCAGCGGTGTGCGGGGGACAGGCCGGGGCTCAGGACATGGGCTGCATGGAGAGGTACAAGATCTCTTCAGGGAGCACGGGCTCTCTCTGGGATACGGGCTGGCCTGGAGACACACAGACGTCTGGGCCTGCATGCTCTGCTGGACGTACAAGAGCTCTGGAGGTCAGAGCATGGTCTGGAGCACAGGCTGGCCTGTGGTACCAGCTGGTCTGAGGGTGCGGGCTGGCCTGGGGTTCAGGCTGATCTGGGGGTGCAGGCTGGTCTGAGCGTGCAGGCTTGTCTGGGGTGAAGGCTACTCTGTACATACAGGCTGGTCTGGGGGCACATGCTGGTCTGGGGGTGTAGACTGGTCCAGGCGCACAGGCCAGTCTGGGGGTACAGGCTGGTTTCAGGTTGGGCTAGTTTTAGGGCACAGACTAATCTGAGGGTACAGGCAGTTTGGGGCATGGGATATAACTGGGACAGGCTGCTTGGGGGGATGGGTACAGGAAGGCCAGTTACAGGCTAGTCTGAAGTCCAGTCTTTCTTCTCTCCCTCTTCTCTCTCCCTTACCCCCTACTCCCCCCCCACCCCCAATACAGTGTGCGTCTGGGGCAAAGGTTCTCCCAGGGAGCACTGGCTGATGTGGGCCTGGGCTGGTTCTGCGGCTGCAGATTTCCTTCTTGGGGCTCAGGCTCCCCCTAGGGTATGGGTTCCGCTGACCCCCGACCGCTCCCGCTCCCTTGGGGTACAATCCTCCGGCTGGGGGCGTAGCTTCTCACCTCCGGGCAGCTCCGCGGGGCCGCAGGTGTCTCTGCCCGCGGGCACATCGGTCCGCCACAGCCGCTTGGTGCACATCTTCCACAGCCCCATGTGGGCGGCCTCGCAGATGGCACTGCCATTGGTCTTGTAGGTGTTGAGCTCTACCCAGAACTCGGTGCCCACGGCCAGCACGGCTAGCGTGGCGCCCACGGCGCTCAGCAGGAGCCCCAGCTTGATCTTTCCCTCCCGCTCGGGCGTCAGCTGGTGCTGCCCCTGAGCCCGCCGGCGGCTCACAGCCTCCCGCCGCCGCCGGTCCTCCTCTTGCATGAAAAAGTTGGACCACATCATCATCCTGGAGGCGGCAGCCCTGGCGGGGCTCAGAGCAGGTGCAAAAGAGGCAGAGCCGAGGAGGAGTCCTGAGGGCGGGAGGGGGGAGGCCAGCGCCTGTGGTCCTGAAGGAGTGAGGGGCTCAGTTTCCACTGGATTCTGAGAAAGGAAGATGTGAACCTTCCCCAGAACCTCCAGTAGGGGAGTTGAGGTTTCCTCCGGAGCTTAGAAGAGGAAAAAATAGAGCCTCTGGGCGGAAACCCTCCAAGTTCAGAGGAGGGCCTGGGGAGGCCCAGAAACTCCACAAGGAAGGTGGGACCCAGAAGAAAGGCAGGGTACCCCCAGGGTGCAGAGCTGAAACCTGGATCTCTAGCAGAGGGACCTCAGGGCTCCAGAGCAAGAACTGAGCCCTGGCTGAGGCTCTGAGGGGTCACTCTGGGTCCCCACTGGGAGGAATCACCAGAGGGAAACTGGGAGTCCGGGAGCACCCCACTAAGGCTCAGAGCTCGGGGTACCCAGGGAGGGTAGCCGAGGGCCTCTTGAGTGTTTGAGAGGAGAAGCCTCGTGGTTCCTTTTGGGCTCAGAGTCTGGAGTGGGAGAAGCTGGGTCCCCTCTGGAGTTCTGAAGAGATTGGAACTCCTTCTGAGTCTCAGAAAGGCCGTAGGGCCCCCAACATTCACAGAAGGGGACAGTGGAGTCCTGACGTGGCTTCAGGAAAAGGGGGTGGGTGTCTCCCTAGCCATTCAGAGACGAGAGACCAGAGTCTCCCTGCGTCTGAGAGAGAGGACAGTGGCTCAGAGACACAGTGGGGTCCAGAGAAGGGGGCTGGCAGACGCCCCCGGGCTCAGGAGGGGGACCTGGAGTCCTATCGGGGCCAGAGGGAAGGACTGTGGTCCCCACTGAGGCTCAGGAAACGGGCACGAAATCCCCCCAGGATTCGAAGGACAACTGGGACCCGGAAGGGACTCAGCGTCCCTTTGGGATCACTCGGCTCCCCTCCCCCGGGCTCCCAGGGCCTGCCGGGCCGGGAGGGCTCCAGGCTCAGCTCCAGGCCAGCTGCCTCCCGCAGGCCTCCCACCCTGGTCTCCCCGGCAGGGCCCCCTCTCGCTCTCCTGCCTCCGCGCCGCGCCGCGCCGGCCCCAGCTCCGCGACTCCTCCGAGCCTTCGGGTCCTGCAAGTCGCCGCCCGCTCCGCCCCGACACGCCGCTCCGCTCCGTCCGGCGTCGCCCCACCCGCCTACCCCCGCGCCCTCCCGGGCTATTTCAGGCTCGACCCGTAAATAACACCCGCACCTGTCGCCCAGCGCGTTACCATAGGGACCCTGGGTATTTTAAGGGGACGCGAGGGGAGGAGGGAAGCTGCCCCGGGAGGAGGGCCTGGGGGCGGGGTCCTGACCCGGCTGGAGCCCGAGGGGACTTTAATTTCCTTAAGGGGCAAGCGCCTGAGCCGAGGATCCCATCTCCATGGTGGCAGGGAACCTGGATTTGGGGTCCGGAGCAGGCCTGGCTGGGAGCCTGAATTGCTAGGTCTGAGGGAGGAGTGACTGGGGCCCCTGACTCCTGGGTCTGAGGGAGGAGGAGGGGCTGGGGCTGCGGCTGGACTCCTGGTCGGAGGGTGGAGAGGGCTGGAGGCTTGGACTCCTCGATCTGAGGGAGGAGGGGACTGGGGAGCTGGACTCCTGGGTCTGAGGGGTAGGCTGGGGGCCTGGACTCCTGGGTCTGAGGGAGGAGGGGCTGGCCTGGGCTTCCTGGGTCTGAGGGAAGAGGAGGGGCTGGCAGCCTGGACTCCTGGGTCTGAGGGGGGAGGTTGGGGGCCTGGACTCCTGGGTCTGAGGGAGGAGGGGGCTGGGAGCCCGAACCCCTGGGACAGAAGACTGGGACTCAGACCCTTGGGTCTTGATGGATGCAAGAACTCATGCTGGTGCTGGCGTCTTCAGCTCCCCAGGGGTGAAAGGGGCAGGCCTCAGGGAGAGGTTGGGTGTCAGGGACCCTGGAACCAGAACCACAGTCCTCATCATCGAGTTTATTAGACAGAGGGCCCCCAGGGGACCTTCCATGCAGCTTCAGCTCCCCCTGGGGGCAGGGACGGGGACAGCCATGTGGAATGGCAGCAGGGCCTGATCTTCACCCCTCACCCCTCCCTCAGCCCTTGTGCAGACAGGCCGGGTGGGACCCACCTTCCACCACCTCTTCTGTCCGTCCATGGTTGGCCGCTCCGGGGTGCACCCTGGCCCTGTCTGTCTGCCCTGCTGTGGACACGTTCAGCGCCCTGTGTGGCTTGCATTGGAGCATGAGTTGCCTGGAATGTGACCGTGTGTGTGTGTGTGTGTGTGTGTGTGTGTGTGTGTGTGTGTCTCCAGCTCTCCCACCAGCCTGGGGCAGGGAAGGGTACAGGAGAGTCTCATCTTTGTCCTCAACACCGCCCAGCCCAGGACTGGACACACAGGAGGCCTTGGGAGATGTGCATCGGGTGACTTAAAAGGATGGACAGATGGATGAAATGAGATGTGACACACAGACAGGTCCTCCCACGGGAGGGGAAGGAGCCCCCGTTGGGACGCGCCTCCCTCTGCGTTCTAACCAGCCTTGCTCCCTGTCTCTCAACCAGCAGCTGGGAGATTGCCCGCTGGCTCCTGGAAGGCCTGGGACTCCTTCTTAAATGAGTGACACCTGCTCGCTCCTTTCCCGAGCCTGGCAGGACCCAGAGGGGAGCTGGAGCATTCGGAGCGCACCGTGCCCCTGCAGCACAGTGCCATGCCCTGACTCCATCGTCCCCTCCTGGCCCGGGTTGCCTACCCCCCCACCCCCGGTCTGCATCTCACCCAGCTAAGCCACTTGGGAGTGCACGGTCCTGTCCTGCCTCCCCTTGCTCTCTTTTCCCAAAAAGAGTATGAACTTTCTTTGGTATGAAAGCCCTTGTAATTTTCATGCTAAAAAGTGGCTTGTCCCTTTCCCTTCCTCTGGTTTCAACCATTGCACTGAAACGACCTCTTACCAGGCCAGACCTCGCCATCCTCTGGCTCCTGGGCTTTCTCTGCAGTTCTCAGTCCCACTGGCCACTGCCTACCCCATGGTCACCCCCTCCCCCAGGGCTTCGTTTGCTACATCCTCTTCTCCCCCGACACAGATGACCCTGAGCCTTTAGCCAGGGTCACCTCTCCCTCGGCATTCTCCCTCTAGGCACCCCCTCCCCCACTCAGGGCAGCCCCGTGGCTTTCAATGTCTCCTGTATGCTGACCTTTCCGAAACTTGTATCACCAGCCATGGCTTCTCCCTGGAGCTCACATATCCAGCAGGTTACCGGATACCCTGAATTGGGCTTCAGGCAGGTATCTGCAACCTGACGTGTCTGAAGGAGGACGCCTGGTCCGTCCCACCCAAATCCCGATTCCTTGTTCCAGGACCCCCTTCCAGGCAACACACCACAGCTCGGTGCTGTGCAAGTCCGATTAATAACTCCTCTTTCTGTCACTCAGGCTTCCTAAAATGCAAATTTCTCCCCAGGACTACAGGATGGGCACCTTGCCTATGCCCTGACCTTGCCCTACTGTGTTAATTGGCCTGCCACAAGGTCTCCTCCCAAACCTCCCGTGCCACCTTGGGTGGCCTGAATGCTTGTCCTGTCCTCTTTCCATGTGACTAGTCCCATATCTGTTCAAATGTCACCACTGCAGTGAGGCCTGAAGTCCCGTGTCCCATCACTGTCACCACACCCTGGATAGCGTTAATTCACCTCTTGGTAACTGCAGTGTCTATCGTTGGTCTCTCCTGGGGATCCCAGAGGGCAGGACCTTGACCGTCTGCCCACCACATTCCGTAGGCCTAGCCTGGGTCCAGAACAGTTTGGCACTTGATAAATACTTCTTGCATACTAATCCTGAACACAAACGAAAGAAGTGGGTCATTCCTATCCTGTCTCCACGCTTGCTTCGGGGCAGATCTCTGGATCCTTCTCTGTGGTTCCACCTCTCTGTCTCTGTTTAGTTTTGTGTACCTCTGAGACATCCATGCTCTGACATGTGCACCTCTGCCCCCCCCCTCCCCATCTGCTCACCCTCAGGGTCTTCAACTTTCCCTGGCTCTGTGACTCACCCAGTGTTCTCTTACATCCCCTCCCCCAACCCCGCTCTTCCCATCTCTCCACTCCTCCTCATCTCCCCCGTCCTTCACCTCTTTCTTGCTCTATATTTGGCCTTTGGACTCTAGAATCCACGCCCCCCAAACAGTTCTACCCCCTCCTCCACCAAGGAATCCCCCCTCCCACCCATCTTATCTCTCTGGACTCTGCTTCTCCCTGTCCTGTCTCTCCATTGAGCTTCCGTACACTCTGTCTTGTAGTCCTTCCCCCACATTTTCTACCCACTCTCCCTAAAACAGCTCCCAGGGAATTCCTCCCTGGTTCCCTGCCCTCTAGGCTCTCCCTGTTTCTAGTCCACCCATAGGGCCCCCAAGGGGAACTCCCAACACCCAGTCTGATCCCATCCCTCCCTTGGCTGCCTCCTGTCATCAGAACAGAGGCTGCTGAAGCCCTTGGCACCACCAATGACCACTTCCTCCCCCTCCATGTCCCAGGCAGTCTTCCCACCAGACTGGGAGCCCTAGAGGGCTGGGCAGTGTCTGAAGCATCTCCAGCCCCCAGTATGGCCAGGCACAGGGCACACAGGAAAAATTTACTGAGCAAATGAAGGGACATCCATGAAGCAACGTCCCTTCTGCATCCCCGGTGGCCTTTGAATCCATCCCCTCCACCCCCACAGCCCTTGCTCAGCTCACCTGTGGCCCTCTTCTCCCCTATCCCAGAGCATCAGCCTCCTGTTCACCACTTCCCCAAGTGGCTCCTTCTAACACGCAATCCAGTACTGGACTTCTGCTGCTCAAAACTCCTGTTTCTCCTCACTGCCCTCAGAATAAAGCCCAAACTTCTTCACCTGGCACTCCAGCACCTTTCAGCTCTGGCCTCTAGTACCTTCTCTGACCTGACCTCCGACCCTACCCAGGCCTGCGATGTCCCAGAACTTTGAACCCTGTCCCAAATACAGCGTGCCATGTCACTCCCCCTGGTCCATGCCTGGGTCAACACCTTCGTCACTTGACCGGTTCCTATGCATCCTTCTTCAACTTCGGCTGGGATTAGGTTCTCCGGGAAGTTTCCCAGAGTACAGCCCACTGCTGGAGCTCGGTCACTGTGTTCTCCATTCAAGGTGTCCATCATAGTCCCTGTCACAGCCCCAATCACCCTGCCCACGTTACAGTTTTTGACGACTCCACCTTGGAAGCAAGGGTACGGTCTGTTTCATCGTGGGGGACCCTGATCCCAACACACACTGCCTGGTATGTTAGCAGAGGCACAGAAATGTCAATGAGTGAATGGCTGAATTAATGCATGAATGAGACACAAACGTCTAAGTCCCACAGAGACCGGGCTTCTCCTGTACACCAGACGCCTTGCTGTGCTCTAGGATTTTGTGATTACCTGCTTCCTCCCAGGAATGGGAGTTTCAAGGAACAGGGCCTGTGTTTGATGCTGAATTTCAGCCTGCCTCTGCCTCTCATTCTCCTCTTTGATTTCTGGCCTCCCTCTTGTGTCCTATTCACATTGTGCTCCTGCTTAAAGCCATTCCATGGCTCCCTGCTGTCCTCAGAATGAAATCCAAACTCCTGACCTAACCTACAAGTCCTTGGGCAGTCAAGCTGTGTCTACCTCTCCAGCTTTGTCTTGTCCCATCTGCACCTGGCTTGCTACACCTAGGCCCTCCCTGGAAGCTCTTCCTGCCCCAGGGCCTTTGCATATGCTGCTCCCTGGCTGAGACACTTCCCCCAGCTTCACCCAGCTGGTGTCTTGTCATCCTTTCAATGTCAGCTAAAATATTCCTAACTTTTAAATTGGGTTACACCTCCCTAACAGAGCAAGTCAAAGCATTTCAGATTTCTCCTGGGTTCTAACTGTAACTTACTCTTTGTATATACAGTTCTTTGATGAATGTCTGTCTCTTGCCCAAGATGCAAACTCTATGAGAACATTGGGGAACGCTGTCTTCCTTCTGTAGGCTCAGCGGCCACCCCAATGCCTAGTGCTTAAGTATACCAATGGATTTCAGATAACGAATGAACGAGTCACACTCTGTGGCCATTATGTTCCCTCCCCAGGACCTTCCTGGTGCATAAGAAGCACTCAATAAACCCTTGTGGAATAATGAATGCAAAAGTGAATGAATGCGCGCGTCCATTCCTTGTTACCTTGCCTTTCTGCAAGCCTTCTCTTTACCTTTCTGCCCCTTCACATAGGGCATATATATAGTTTGTAGGTATAACTATATATTCGTGTGTTATGGGCCCCTCTCCAGGAGTTGGGCTGGGCTGGGAGTCCCTCCCTCCCCCCGCCCCGCCCCCACATGCACACAGCAAAACATTAAAAAGAAAACATCTCAAAACTGCAAAAAAACTCCACGGCCCTCCCCCCACCCCCCCAACCCACAAAAAAATAAAACACGACGCCCCCTCCCAACGGCCTCCGCCCTCGGGGTGGGGGTCCCCCATCGGAGCGCGGGGCGGGGGGGGGGGAAGGCCAAGCAGTCTCCAGCGCGCTCGCGGGGAGGGAGGGGCGCCCCCGCCCCCACGGCAGCCTCGTTGCACGCGCGCCCGCGCACGCGCCCCGGGCACGCCCCCTCGGCGCCCCCCGGCGCGCGCCCCTACACCGGCGTGGTTTTCCTGTTGAGCGTGTTGGTGTTGGAGGCGGCGGCCTCCTTGGCCAGGGTCCCGGGGGCGGGCGCGGCGGGCGCGGGCGCGGGCGGGGCGGGCGCGGCGGGCGGCCCGGTGACCGTTACCGTGACGCCGCCGCCCGCCTCCTTGGGGAAGGCGTTGTGCAGCGTGAGGAAGCCGGGCGCGCCCCCGCGGTCCCGCTCGGCGCCCGCCCCG
>NW_019154195.1:281764-283863 GCF_002288905.1 Enhydra lutris kenyoni
AGAGGGGCCAATAACACACGGCCGCCGCCGCCACCGCCGCCGCCGGCCCCCGCCAGCCCCGCGGCCACGCTGCCCTTGGACGGGTCGCGGCTGAGCGTGTACATGGAGATGTCCGTGGAGGCGAAGCCCGGGCCCCCGGCGCCGCCGGGAGACGCGTCCCGCGACGGCGACGGCTCGCTGGAGCGGGAGCTAGAGCGGGAGCGGCGGCGGTAGCGGAAGCGGTAACTGGGCAGACGGAGGATGGCCGAGGGGCCGCTCCCGCCACTGCCGCCCGCGCCCCCGCCGGCCTTGAGCAGGTCCGAGCGAGACTGGCAGTGCGCCTCGCGGCTGCGCTCGATGTAGATGTTGACGGCCAGCACGCCGATCACCTCGGCCAGGATGAACGACAGCCCGCCGAAGTAGAAGGACCAGCCGTACGAGTAGTGGTTCTTCTTCTCCTCGTCCCGCTTCGGGCCCGGCTCGCCCGCGTTGGCCGAGATGTACACGATCACGCCGATGATGTTGCTCAGGCCTGGGCGGGGGACGGTCAGACGGGAGCCTGGAGGCCACCCCGGCCCCGCCCCGCCCCCGCCCCGCCCCCGCCCCGCCCCGCGGCCCAGCCCCGACCGTCCCGACAGTCTCGTCCCAAGTCTCTGACTCCTCCCGAGCTGGCCCACAACCCGCCCCGCGGTGGTCTAAGCTCCACCCCTCGGTGGTCTAGTTCCTGCCCCAAAGGAGCCCTGTCCAGTCCCAGGTGCTCTAACTCCTGCCGAGCTGGCCCAGGCCCCAGCCCACGCTGGTCTAATCTCCACTTAGGAAGGACATAAGCCCCGCCCCAAATGATCTCTGCGCGATCCCAGGTGTTCTAACTCCTCCTTGGCTAGCTGGGGACCATGCCCCAGCTGGTCCAGGCCCTGGCTGGCCCAGACCTTGTCACGGTCGGTCTAAACTCCTTCCCAATTGATCTAGACCCCAGCCCTAGAGGGTCAAAGCCCCCAGTCCCAGCTAGCCCAGGCTCCATCTCCTCTAGTCTGGTCAAAACCTGGCCCCAGAGGGTCCAGGCTCTGTTTGGTCTTGTCTAAACCCTGCCCGTGATGACATAATCCCGGCCTGGCTTTCCAGGCCCTACCCTGAGTAGTCTAACTCAATCTTTAATGTTATAAACCTAGGTTTTCTCCCGAGCCCTAAACTCGTTTAAACTGTTAATGTGGTAATTCCGCTGATTCTCTAGGCTCAGTCCCGTACTGATCTAAACTCTTACTTTCATGGTATCAATCCAGACTGGTTATCTAGTCTAGGCCCTACCCCTGCTGGTCTAAAATTCGCCCTTACTGAATCGGGGGGGCACCCCCTTGCTACCCTAAGCCCCGCCTCCAACTTATCAACCCCCGCCCCCTGCGGGTCCAGACGTGGCTTCTCCGCCGGTACCCCGCCTTTGAGTCCTCTGCCCCAAAAGGAGATCTTGACCCATCCCCAAAGCACCCCCTTCTCTTCATGCTAAATCCTCCCCCTTCTCTGGATTCTGTCCCCTAGCATTTCCCAGCACTACTCATTTCACGTAGAAAAGAAGGGAAGCCAGGGGTGCGGGGGGGGGGGAAGTGTGGGGAAGCCTCACTCGAAGTTGGTCTAGATGGTGTGCGAGGGCAAGCTCTTCTTGGATCAACCGGGGTTCACAAGGCCCCGCCCCCTAAAACAGGTTCCTCCCCTCCATCTGCCGCCAATGCCCTTTCTGCCTCTCGCGCTCAGTCCTCGGGATGCCAGCCCCGCCCCTCGATCCTCAAGACCCTAGTTGTCTCAAGGCCCCAGTTGTCTCGAGGCCCCACCCTTCTCCTAAGACCCGCCCCTTCCGTCTGCTGGACCGCGGGCTTCGGAACCTGAGCTCCCGGTATCCCCGATTAAGCGCTAGACACCTGTCAGTGCTGGCTTGTTCCCCCCAAAGACGGCGCAAAGGCGACACCTACCTTGCCCAGCGGGTGGCGATGGAGCTCAGGAAGAGCCTAGGAAGGCTCCAGGCCCCACCAGGCGCCTGGGGCAGGGTGGCTTTACAATCGCGCAGGCAGGCGCGCGCACGCACACACACACACACACACACACACACACACACACACACACACACACAC